>NC_138292.1:54242500-54500000 GCF_965601325.2 Salmo salar | reverse complement strand
ATTGGAAATGAGGTGAAAAGACAGTATATACTGTAGCACAAAACTGGGCATACTAGTAATGGTGACAGACAGGGCATGCTAGTATAATAGTCACAGCACTCTATCCTTCACACACACACACACACACACACACACACACACACACACACACACACACACACACACACACACGGATGGAGCATGGTCCTTACCTCTTCTACATTGTGAAGGGCGGTGGCACCTGTTGTTCTGGGGGAGAGAGGGTGGTAGGGCTCCTGGCCTGGGCCTTGACCCTGCTGCTGCTGCTGCTGTTGCTGCTGCTGCTGGTGGTGCTGCTGCTGCTGCTGGTGGTGGAGCTGCATGAGGTGGACCTGCTCCTGTCTACTGGGGTGGGCCATGATGGGCAGCCCGTAGGGGAAGCCCTGGCCCTGGGCCAGCATGTGGTTCTGAGCAACACCAGCTCCGCCGTGAGGCCACTGGGCCTCCTGGAGGAGGTACTTGACCTGCGGGGGCGGGGTAGTAGAGTGGCCCAGCTGGTGGGGGTAGGCATTGGGGTTGTAGAGCTGGTTCCCCGGGTGCTGCTGGAGACCCGGGTTATTGAGGAGGTCCAGCTCGTGGCTGGTGGGGTCTCGGCCAGGATAGGGGCCAGGGGGGAAGGGGCCAGTGTGGTTGGAGGTTGCAGACGAGGGGGATGAGGGGTCTCCTGGGGAACGGGACTGGACCTGGCGGTATTGGAGCAGGCGGGACTGGGGAGGGGGCTGCATCTCTGCCAGGTCCCTGGGATCGGGCTGATCCTGGGGGGGCATCTCTCGCAGTAGGCCTGGGAACCTACAGAGAAGCGAAGACCGATACATACCCTTAATATCCAAAGGCAATCAAAATCAGTAGAAAGAGAGGGTGTAAGAGGTCAAGAGAGAGGAGAAACAGCCAGAGATATAGAGCGAAAGAGAGCGCGAGGGAGAGAGAAAGAGAACAAGACAAAGGGAAAGCCGCTCGCGGCCCTGAAGGTTACCTGGTGAAAGGCGGTCCGCCAGCCTCGTCCTCCATACCGGCGCTCATCCTCCAGTTGGCCCGTGCCAGCAGCTGAGGGGGGAAGCGGGCTAGGCCGGGCTGGGCCAGATGGGCCAGCTGCTGGGGCAGAGGGAAGGCCACACCGCCCTGGAGGAAGGGCCCGGGCTCACCCCACTGGCCCAGCCGCGCCTGCTGGCTCAGGGCCTCCAGAGCTAGGGGGTCTGTTGTAGGGAAAGGGAAAGAGGGAGGAGAAGAGAGCAAGATTGTTAGATAATAATGGGTTGGTACATTTTGTTGCTGCAAAAAGCATCATACTGTGACACTTGCTGTAATTTGAAAGTTCTATATCTTGAAAGTGTAATTGCTGACATGCAAAACATTTTGAGACTGTATGTGGACAAATAGTTTTTATTTTTCCAAAAATATATATTTTTTGATTGTGGCATCCAATTGGTAGTTACAGTCTTGTCCCATCCCGTACGGACTCGGGAGAGGCAAAGGTCGAGAGCCGTGCATCCTCCGAAGTACGACCCAGCCAAGCCGGAAGTCCAGTCCGCAACAGGACTCGCTAGAGCCTGACGGGGACAAGGACATCCCAGCCAGTCAAACCCTCCCCTAACCCGGACGACACTGGGCCAATTGTGTGCCGCCCTATGGATCTCCCGGTCGAGTCCGGCTGTGACAGAGCCTGGACCTCTATTGGCACAGCTAGCATTGCGATGCAGTGCCTTAGACCACTGCGCCTCAATAAGTGGATCAATTTTGAAATTTTTTATTTAACCCCTTTTTCTCCCCAATTTCGTGGTATCCAATTGGTACTGGTTACAGTCTTGTCTCATCGCGGCAACTCCTGTACGGACTCGGGCAAGGCGAAGGTCGAGGGCCATGCGTCCTCCGAAACACAACCCAACCCAACCAAGCCGCACTGCTTCTTGACACAATGCACATCCAACCCGGAAGCCAGCCGCACCAATGTGTCGGAGGAAACACCGTATACCTGGTGACCTGGTCAGTGTACACTGCGCCCGGCCCACCACAGGAGTCGCTAGCGCGCGATGAGACAAGGATATCCCTGCCGGCCAAACCCTCCCTAACCCGGACGACGCTGGGCCAATTATGCGTCGCCCCATGGACCTCCCGGTCGCGGCCGGCTGCGGCAGAGCCTGGGCGCGAACCCAGAATCTCTGGTGGCACAGCGATGCAGTGCCTTAGACCACTGCGCCACCCGGGAGCCCCTGTGGATAATTTTGTAAGCTGTTTTCAGAAAGCCATTTCAAATAAAGAATTTCTGTCAAACACTATTTTCTCTGGATTAACCGTGACTTGAACCCTTCAAAGTCCAAAAACGTTGTTTCCCTATAGCTAATTACGTGACCTTTTATACAACTGTGTGAAATTGATACCAGCCTCAACTTTAAACAAAAAGTGAGGGGCAACACTGATGACTGGATCTCCCACCACAGGAGGCACTCACTGAAGTGCCCAGAACCATCGGTTATGCAAACGTGACCTTAGACCACACACCCACTACTACCACCTCAAGGATTCTGAAGAAAAGGAAGTTAAAACAAGGTGACCAATAACCTTATCTGTGCCCCAGAGCCTCTCGGACAAAACCATACAAAAAACAGACTAGGAAGAGATTGCTGGGAGGCAGCAAAAGCTATACATGTATACAGTAAATAGATCAAGAGGAGATGCAAACAGCCACAACACAGCTAACCGACACAGCGGTGAAATAACGCCAGGTCATTCCATCTCACCAACGTCTCGTCCCATTGGAAAAAGGAGCTTCCTTCTTTGCACGCAGGCCTTTATTTGTCAATGAATGACAATAAATGTTCTGGACAAAACATTTATTTCCTTGGACAAACTATAGAGTGACCATAACCTCTTTCTATTGAACCAGTGTCTACTTTACAAGAAAGATGAGCCTGCTCGGTGTTCAGTTTGGACTATGTGCAGCTTGGATTGTTGATTCCTGGGGTTGGTTGAGTAACAAATGTATCCTCTATGAGAAGACGATTGGGACTTCATTGACCCTAACTGCCCATATGGCAACCTCAGTCCCTCGTGCTGGGATGTATGCGACCTCAACATCATTCTGTCAAACTACCATGCCCTTTGTCTTGAGATAAGAGAAGGTTCTGTCCTGCAGTCTGGCGCTCTGCCTCGACTTGACAACCTCAAGAGCCTTTACAAACAGGGCTGTCTGCCCACGATTCTTCCTGAGACCTTCCAAGGGGCTGTCCAGGGTGAAGACACTCTGTACTGCAGTAAGTGTTACAATTCATTACTTCTATCCAACACCTTTACTAACCTGACTAACCTGGAGGAACTGTCTATTAATAACTATAGGCTTTCGGTGATGGCACCAGACGCATTGGGAGGGATCTGAAGAAACTCAAAGTCAACACCTGTACACAGGAGCTCTCTGATTTGTTTTGTATGATTGTCAATATGTCACAGTCATTGACGAGCCTGGACTTTACATCAGACGGGATAGTAATTTTGAGACACCAGAACTGCTTTGAAACAAAAAGGAGCTGTTCTTGAGCTTCCTTATTTCTATCGTCTTCAAGAGGCGTTTTTTTTACATTCCCTAATGCACGTCATTTAGAAAAAGGAGCACTCAAATGCCTTGAAAACATCATCTCATCTCTGTATTTACCCGCTATCGATGACGTACAGAAACAGCTTCTGCAGCCTGGTATTAACAGATTAGGTTATTTTCCCTTTGACAAGAAAAGCATTTCCTTCGAGTCAGTTTGTGAGACGGTTTTCAAACTCTCAATCACACAACTTGAATTTGATCACTGTAAATTCATCTGCAGTCAGAAACTGCTTGGGTATAAAGACAATAATTCTTGTTGGCTTTGGATTTCATGCCAGAAACTTGAGCTTGATACATTAGTTGAAGAATGTCACCAAGATGAGTTTCCCTTTTTGACAAAGCTGAGCTTGGTGTTCTTTGTGACACTCAAAAGGGACCTATCACCTGGCTGAAGACACGACTCTGTGCCCCAACCGTGTCCTTCCAAGACTGCTGTCAGCCTCACGGCCAAGACAGAGCGCCTCCTGTGTGGGTCTCACTTCGCAGCACTTTCCCTCCCTGCAGGAGTTTGACTTCCAGTCGAAGCTCTATGCCAAGTTTATGGACATGACTGACCTGAACAGATTGTGCAGTTGAGGTATCTGAAGCTGGAAGAACTGGACATTTACCTGCAGCCAGGGCTGGCCATCATGTTCCACAAGCTGACCAGGCCGGAGTGCCTGAATCTTATCGACTGTGGATCCTAAGTCTAGAGAAGTATTTGAGCGGAGACCTGCACTCCCTCAGGCAGCTGGCAGTGCGAATCGATTAGGAGTTCACCGTGATGAGAGCTTCCCAGAATCCCTGACCAGCCTGAGGTACATGCTATTCGCAGACCCTCACCTGTACTGCAGCTGTGAACGCTTGGCTAATCACCTGGGCCCAGAGACAAAAACAAGTCCAGGTCATCTTGTTTCAGGCCAGAGAAGCGGAGCTGACATGCAAAAATGCTAACAGTATCCAGAACTTCGGCAGATACTTGGAAGCCAACTGTACCCTGGACCTGGGATTTTTCCTATTCCTCTGCACCTCCCTGGGCCCACTCCTCTTCATGCTGGTGGTCCTGCTCCATCAGCTGGCCCTCTTCCACATTGCCCGAGGCTGGCTGGAGGAAGCATTGCGGAAGCCCAACCCCAGGTACTGCTATGATGCCTTTGTGTCGTACAGCAGAAAAGACAAGCGCTGGGTGGTGGAACAGCTGCTGCCCAACCTGGAACAGAGGGGGCCTCCCTTCCTACGTCTCTGTCTGCACAGCAGGGACTTCCAGCTAGGGAAGGACATCGTGGACAACATCACAGTGAGCCTCTATGGCAGCCGCCACACCCTGTGTGTGGTGAGTCGTCACTTCCTGCGCAGTAACTGGTGCTTGCTAGAGCTGAGACTGGCCACAATCTGTCTGCTGGTGGAGCACAGGGACTTCCTCATCCTGGTCTTCGTGGAGAATATCCCACATAGGCAGCTGTCTGCCCACCACCGTCTGGCTAGAATGGTCAAGACAAGAACCTACCTGGACTGGCCCCGGGACACGGCCCTGCAGCCTGCCTTCTGGGACCATCTGTGGACCAAACGGGCCCCTCCTGAACCACAGTCCAGACTAACGCCACACACAGATATACATTTATACCTGTATACCTACCTGTATCACAAGAGTATTTCATATTTACAGACGTGAAAAAGCACAATTTTCTTTAGCTTCTTTTTATTATTCAACATTTACAGACTGTTTGCTATTTTGTTGTTATTATTGTTCCCTTGCTTTGAATAAACCTCCCGGGTTAGAGGAGACAAAAAAAAAAGTAGCACTCGTAGAATATGAACTCTATGGTAGAACTCACCCATCCCATCTCCCAGGCCTCCTTCCTGGTTCTCCTCCCCGAAGCTGTTAACTCGGCTGGGCTGCGACAGGGCCGGGTGGTGCCCCCCTTGGTGGCCCATCTGGGACCTCATGGAATTCCCCATCTCCTCCGGCCCCTCCTCTTCAGTCTCTGGAACAACTCTGTGGGAGGCCATGACCCCACCAAAGAAGGAGGGGTTGTGCCTGCCGCTGTCGTAGGCTGGTGATAGCTGGGCCGAGTGATGCTGGTTAGGCTGGCCCATGGCCGGGCCCCCACCTGGGTGCTGGGACGGCACCCTAAAGGGGAGCCTGGACACGCCGGGGTACTGTGGGGGGAAGGCCCGGCCCACGGGATGGGGGGCAAAGGCCGGGTTGGGGGGCGCCAGGTGGTAGTTGAGGGGTCTTTGGCTTGAGTTGTCCTTGCGGTGGAGCATGGCATTGGGGAAGCCCAGTCCGTCTGTCTGAGAGTCCAGACTCCGGCCACCGCCCGGATCACACTCTCCCTGGAGCAGTTGAACACAGTGTGAGCTGAGCTACAATCACATTGCTCATTTAGCCATACAGCAATTCTAAAGAATGAATTCAACTATATTAACTTAGATACCAATTCATTTATCAATTCTAAATGGGTTAGCTGACAACGTCACGAAAACGATGCTTCACTCGGGCAGAAGTCTGTGTATTGTTGTGATTCTGGATGGCCAGATCGATAGAAATGATGACAAGGAACTGCCATGTGGGGAATCGCAGGTGGCTCATTTCAGCTAGTTTTATCCTGTTCTTGATACCATGTGTTGTTTTGTGTTTTGACTGATGTCACATTCATGCTAACATGGCTAAAATTCGCTAGCTCGCTAACCAACAACTAACGATGTATTTGAGAGAAAACAAGTGCCGATTGTGCAAATGTATTTATGTTTTCAATAAACATTGGAGACTAAATATAGTTTACATGCCGTCAACAATCAAGCCAACCCAGTCTTTTGCCACATAGTTGTATACAGACAGCTCGTTTTTATTGCTAAACAACCAACCGCTCTATATCAATACTTAAATATGTGTGAGCAAAGCAAAACTCCTTTTTGAAATTATGTATTATTTGAATTGTTGCTAAATAGAGGATTTAATGGAGAGTATTGAAAGTCATTTTTCTCATTGTGATAAAGCACCAACTAAGCCCACAGGGTGACTACAGAGCGAGTTAACAACAACGTACCGGTTTGTCCTTCATCTCCGAGGTCTTCCTCTCTGGTGTCTGTAGCCGAATCTGCTCGGACTTTGCACACCCATCCATTTTACCTGAGGGGGTTAACAAATGCAGACACCTTTTCAGCTTCTGTGCTTCACACAGTTTCTACCCATTTCCACATTAAAGTACTACAACTTATTTGCTACACACCGTTTCTGGTGGAATCAGCCTGAAGCTCCTTGTCGGGACTAGTCTGCTGGCCCATGCCCAAGGGGGAAGGGTGTGCGACTCCGCCGTATGGGATGGGCGAGCCCCGGTTCTGGGCCTGCAAGAGGTTCAGGTTGTAGGCCATGGCCGCCTGGTGGCTCATGATGCGTGGGTCCATGGCAAAGCGGTTCTGGTAGCCGGGCCACGGCAACTGGATGGGGACAGACTGGACACCACATCAATACGAGTCAATATAAATCAACCACACACACACATCAATACACATCAAATACACCTAATATGCCTAGTCAGAGCAGATAGGGTTGACAGGAAGCAGGTCAGCTAATTCCAGTGGTGTTCTATCGAAGTTCATTCTAAAAATGTTGATTACAGTGCATTGTCCCTGTTAAATAAATTATAAAAATATCGCTAGAACCAAATAAGTGCAAGTCCAGGTAACAGATCATTCCTAAAGAGTGATGTTGGCACCTAGTCCAATTAATGAAATTATACCTTTTTCTCATGGACATCCTAGTAAAATGCATTAAGACTTTCACAACTGACAAGTTGCAGGAGATACTGTGTTGAAAAGTGAATGCAGCGTGCCTTGATGTGTCGCGCTGAACTACCATGCTAGATATTTAAGCAATAATGCCCGAGGAGGTGTGGTATATGGCCAATATACCACAGCTAAAGGATGTTCTTACGCGCAACGCGGTGTGCCTGGACACAGCCCTTAGCCTTTGTATATTGGCCATATACCAAACTCCTGAGGTGCGTACCTGTGGTATACGATCTTTGATATACCATGGCTGTCAGCCAACCAGCATTCAGGGCTCAAACCACCCAGTTTATAATTTCAAATATAATATGGTCTAGAGTAGTGCAACCCCCCCCCGATGTGCTGACGGTCTATGTGAAAAGCACAGTGCCTAATGCAGGTCGGAGGAAACAGTCAGTGTGTTAAAATATTTATCTGCTTCTGAGATGGAGAGCAGTTAGATGTTGGATTGGACTCTGCCACCTGTCAGGCCAGCTGGTGAGTCAAACATATCCCTTTATTGCAGTGGATGCAAACTGACTGGCAACAGTGAGCAGAAATACTGAATAAAATGAACATTGTGAAAAAGGCAATTTTGAACAAAGCACATCCAACCATAATTTCCACGAGGTTAAAAAAAAAAGTTTAAAAAAAAAGAAAAGAGGCATTGGTATGTGAAGGAATGAAGACTCTACGATTGTTTGCATGGTCCATAGAATAAACAAATTCCTATATAAAAGCATCTTCAAAAAAATGATTACAAATTTTTTTTTTTTAAATAACCTAAAAAAAAAATCCTCAAATATAAAGAAAAATGGCCCTGAAAATAGTAAAATAATCACTTTTGTTTCACAAAAACACGCAATATCAGTGCGGTGAAGAACATAAAAAAGGATGGCATCTATTTAACGAGAACATAATTTTAAAAACAGCCTTCCCCTCCGTGTGTCGACACAGCCATTTGCCGTGCCAAATCATCCTCCTGATTAAAAACGCTCATTCTATCAGCCATGTGCCATTATGGTTTAATGGGCAAATAAACAGCCTAGATTGGGTTAGATGGAGAGTTGACTTTCTTTCCATTACTGAACGAGGAATAACGAGTGTGAAATCTCACCCTGCGGGCTGAGCTGAAAATGTTCAGACTAACAGAAGTCATTATTCTCAATTAACGTGTTGTTCTCTGTCTTGTTTTCAGAGGATGAGGAGGGATGTAGACAGAGGGCCCAAACACAAAAGGAACATGTTGAAATCAAGCTTATGGGGATTTTGGCACTCTATTAGCGATCGTTACGCGCTGCTGAGTTTTCGTTAACAACTCGGCATAACACCAAAGCCCAACGGACAAGTCTGAATTAAATGTAGTATTGCATAAGGGGTCCGTGTTTTTTCTTTGACTGATTCATCATGTTACAACCAAAAAAAGTATTGTTTTCCTTGACTCAAATAAACAGTGCATTTAGACCAAGAACGAACACCAACTGAAAGATCTGTGTAAGTCAGTTTGTGTGTGCGAGTATGCATATGCATAAGAGTGTACAGTATGCTGTATGCTCTGCACACACAGTTAACCCGTTCCTCAACATCTTCCAACTCTGACTCAAAGCAATACACTTACAAAAATGTATTAATTCAAACCAAAACCCACAGAGTCTTTCCTCAACAATAAATTACAATTCCCAGTAGCAGTATACTTACGGGCAGTGGCATGGACATGACCATGTTGCCCCCGTAGACGGCGGGCACGTAAAGTATGCTGGCGCCCGTGTGGGGGTCTATCCTCTGCACGGGACTGGGGGACTTGCCCATGCCGCCAGGGGTGCCCCCCAGTGGCGGCGTGAACGCCCGGATGGGGTTGCCCATCAACACCGCAGGGTTGGGTTGAACTGGAGAGAGTTGGGGGAGGAAGAGAAGAGGGAAATAAAAGTTAATATCTGCTAATGATTTGCTATTCCTAAGTGATATTCATTACAGCAGTGGCTAATCTTGTTGCTAATCCTGAAGGATTTGATTATCTAGACCTAACCATTGTTTTGGTCTGTGTTATTTGTGCCTATGCGGACCAAGCTAATTTCCCCATGAGATAATGTTATTGTATTTTGAAACAATTGGTACTTCTTTGGCTATAAGATGTCTTTAATCATTTGAATACAACATAACGTTTTCACAACAATTGCACCATGTTGGTCTTCAAGTGTAGACAGTTCCTGCAATGATCTAGCTAGAAAGATATGTTTGTTTGTGCATAATTCCTTGTCCCCCAGTCATGGATAAAGAACAGTTAACCTGACTTCATGTCTTCCCAGACTACACCCTATTATGACTTCATGCAGTGTTCTAAAAGGAACTGCCATAGTAGAGTATGTTTTGAGTATGTTTGTGGAGAGATGGCAGTTTAAAGACTTGGACAGTGCTTCACCCGCAAACTACATACAGCTAGAGTATAGTGTTCTTGACTTTCAGTTTGCATTGGCAGTGTTTACCCTGACACTAACAGTGGTAACTGTTTCTTGTCTGTGTGTGTGAGTGGTTTGTATGGACTCCAGAAAGAGATACAAATAGACAAGTCAACACTTACAGTGAGGGAAAAAAGTATTTGATCCCCTGCTGATTTCGTACGTTTGCCCACTGACAAAGAAATGATCTGTCTATAATTTTAATGGTAGGTTTATTTGAACAGTGAGAGACAGAATAACAACAAAACAATCCAGAAAAACGCATGTTAAAAATGTTATAAAATGATTTACATTTTAATGAGGGAAATAAGTATTTGACCCCTCTGCAAAACATGACTTAGTACTTGGTGGCAAAACCCTTGTTGGCAATCACAGAGGTCAGACGTTTCTTGTAGTTGGCCACCAGGTTTGCACACATCTCAGGAGGGATTTTGTCCCACTCCTCTTTGCAGATCTTCTCCAAGTCATTAAGGTTTCGAGGCTAACGTTTGGCAACTCGAACCTTCAGCTCCCTCCGCAGATTTTCTATGGGATTAAGGTCTGGAGACCGGCTAGGCCACTCCAGGACCTTAATGTGATTCTTCTTGAGCCACTCCTTTGTTGCCTTGGCTGTGTGTTTTGGGTCATTGTCATGCTGGAATACCCATCCACGACCCATTTTCAATGCCCTGGCTGAGGGAAGGAGGTTCTCACCCAAGATTTGACAGTACATGGCCCCGTCAAATGATGCGGTGAAGTTGTACTGTCCCCTTAGCAGAAAAACACCCCCAAAGCATAATGTTTCCACCTCCATGTTTGACGGTGGAGATGGTGTTCTTGGGGTCATAGGCAGCATTCCTCCTCCTCCAAACACTGCGAGTTGAGTTGATGCCAAAGAGCTCCATTTTGGTCTCATCTAACCACAACACTTTCACCAGTTGTCCTCTGAATCATTCAGATGTTCATTGGCAAACTTCAGACGGGCATGTATGTGTGCTATCTTGAGCAGGGGGACCTTGCGGCGCTGCAAGATTTCAGTCCTTCACGGCGTAGTGTGTTACCAATTGTTTTCTTGGTGACTATGGTCCCAGCTGCCTTGAGATCATTGACAAGATCCTCCCGTGTAGTTCTGGGCTGATTCCTCACCGTTCTCATGATCATTGCAACTCCACGAGGTGAGATCTTGCATGGAGCCCCAGGCCGAGAGAGATTGACAGTTCTTTTGTGTTTCTTCCATTTGCGAATAATCGCACCAACTGTTGTCACCTTCTCACCAAGCTACTTGGCGATGGTCTTGTAGCCCATTCCAGCCTTGTGTAGGTCTACAATCCTGTCCCTGACATTCTTGGAGAGCTCTTTGGTCTTGGCCATGGTGGAAAGTTTGGAATCTGATTGATTGATTGCTTCTGTGGACAGGTGTCTTTTATACAGGTAACAAGCTGAGATTAGGAGCACTCCCTTTACGAGTGTGCTCCTAATCTCAGCTCGTTACCTGTATAAAAGACACCTGGGAGCCAGAAATCTTTCTGATTGAGAGGGGGTCAAATACTTATTTCCCTCATTAAAATGCAAATCAATTTATAACATTTTTGACATGCGTTTTTCTGGATTTATTTGTTGTTATTCTGTCTCTCACTTTTCAAATAAATCTACCATTAAAATTATAGACTGATCATTTCTTTGTCAGTGGGCAAACAGACAAAATCAGCAGGGGATCAAATACTTATTTCCCCCACTGTACCTCACTGTAGATGATGGAAGGAAGAGAAAAGATGGACACTCACCAAATCCTTCAGGTGGGAAGTGCTCCGTGTGGTTCGCATGTTGACCTTTCCCCTGGAAGAGAAGAGAGAGGGAGGCATCCTTAGAAAGCGCTGGAGCGAGAGAAGTCCATAGAAAAAGAGGGGGAGGGATGGAGGGGGTAAGTGGAGGAGGGCGAGGCTCCCTATGCGACAAGGCGGGCAGGCAGCGGTAACCGTAAGGTCCGCGGTGGCCCACATATGTCACAACGGCTACACGGTTAACGCTTGTAGAACGCTTTAAATAGCCAACGCTGTTGAATCTAAATGGCAACAACATTCTTGGAGGATAAAGCATTCTGCTGCAGCTCTTGAATATAAAGCCACTGTGTGGATTCATGGAGGCAGCTATAGTATTCTAGGGCCAGGAGTTTTACCTAACGTGACCTGCCTAGGGAAAACCGCTGATAGAAAGAATAAGCAATGGGTCAAAACATTTCAAACATACTGCATTTGAGTAGTTAGCGAAAGTAGGCTTTCATGTGGGCAGAAATACTACCGGGCCCCAAGACATCAAAACGTGGTAGGTTTCATATTTTCCGACGCCTCGCTTCTTTAAATCATTTGACCAATTCTGTGCTCATAGAAAAATGGCCACCCTCTACTCGTGCCTCATTTAATAATCTATTCAGCTGGAACTGGGTGTTCTATAGCTGTTATGATGGTTGCATACAGAAGCGCTTCCTTACATCATTACTGTATTAAAAAGGACAGCATACATTACGCACCTTTTTCATCTGTTAACCTGTTGGGTCTAGGGGGCAGCATTTGCACGTCTGGATAAAAAAAATGTACCCGATTTAATCTGGTTACTAATCCTACCCAGTAACTACAATATGCATATACTTATTATATATGGATAGAAAACACTCTAAAGTTTCCAAAACTGTTTGAATGGTGTCTGTGAGTATAACAGAACTCATTTGGCAGGCAAAACCCTGAGACATTTTCTGACAGGAAGTGGATACCTGATGTGTTGTATTGACTTTAAACCTATCCCATTGAAAAACACAGGGGTTTAGGAATATTTTGGCACTTCCTATTGCTTCCACTAGATGTCACCAGCCTTTACAAAGTGTTTTGAGTCTTCTGGAGGGAGATCTGACCGAACAAGAGCCATGGAACGATGATGTCCCATTAGACACCTGGCGCGCTACTTCATGTTGGGTACCCTCGTTCCAATACGTTATAAAAGAGTATGCATTCGTCCACCTTGAATATTATTCATGTTCTGGTTAAAAAAGGCCCTAATGATTTATGCTATACAACGTTTGACATGTTTGAACGAACGGAAATATATTTTTTCCCCTCGTTCATGACGAGAAGTCCGGCTGGCTTACATCATGTGCTAACGAGACGGAGATTTTTGGACATAAATGATGAGCTTTTTTGAACAAAACTACATTCGTTATGGACCTGTGATACCTGGAAGTGACATCTGATGAAGAGAATCAAAGGTAATGGATTATTTACATAGTATTTTCGATTTTAGATCTCCCCAACATGACGTCTAGTCTGTATCGCAACGCGTATTTTTCTGGGCACAGTGCTCAGATTATTGCAAAGTGTGATTTCCCAGTAAGGTTATTTTTAAATCTGGCAAGTTGATTGCGTTCAAAAGATGTAAATCTATAATTCTTTAAATGACAATATAATATTTTACCAATGTTTTCTAATTTTAATTATTTAATTTGTGACGCTGACTTGACTGCCGGTTATTGGAGGGAAACGATTTCCTCAACATCAATGCCATAGTAAAACGCTGTTTTTGGATATAAATATCAACTTGATAGAACTAAAAATGCATGCATTGTCTAACATAATGTCCTAGGAGTGTCATCTGATGGAGATTGTAAAAGGTTAGTGTATCATTTTAGCTGGTTTTATGGTTTTGGTGACCCTGTCTTTGACTTGACAAAACATTACACACAACTCTTGTAAATGTACTGTCCTAACATACTCTAAATTTATGCTTTCGCCGTAAAACCTTTTTGAAATCGTAAAACGTGGTTAGATTAAGGAGATGTTTATCTTTCAAATGGTGTAACATAGTTGTATTTTTGAAAAATTTGAATTTTGACATTTATTTGGATTCAAATTTGCCGCTCTTGAAATGCACCTGCTGTTGATGGAGTGCACCACGGGTGGCACGCTAGCGTCCCACCTAGCCCCAAGAGGTTAATAGGCTAATGAGGACTGACACCGTCTGGAGTGAGCAAGCAAACACAATAGCCAATTTAGCAGACACTTTTATCCAAAACATACACACACACAAGCACGCACCAATACATCTTAATGCTCTCTCTCTCCATCTCTACTCCTCAACCTCTCGCTCTCCATACAGAGAAGTGAGGCAATTCCGTGCCCCCAGGTTCCATTTTAACGCCCTCACAACATTGGGCCGTATCCATTTTTCAGACAACGTCTGACATTGATTGATTGTTATGTGACCAACAACACGGAAGTTCTCCATCCAATTGACTTTAGGTGGATTTTAACCCGTTGTATTATTGATGCAGAGGAACGTACTCAGTAATCTACTTTAGCGTGTCTTAACGTAGCCGAGCCGAGGCACACAGTCCGCCTAGGTGGTGGTGTTAAACTGATAACAGTTGACGTGGTTTCCCTTGCGGGATGCGCCTCATGATAGGTTAGATGGCTGGTTTGGTTTCCCCTTTTTCTGTTTAGACACTCAGGGCATGCTTCTTGTAGTTGTGTTAAGCTATTAACAAAAAAAAAAGTGTGAGGTGAAAACAGGGAACTGTGGTTAAAACGAAGGGGCACAAACTGTTGTCAGGAACTGGGGTTCATTCGATTTCAAGCCAGTCTATTCAGCAGATGATCTGAAATAAGGAGAGACTAATGATGCACAGCCTGGACCGACGATTGAGACCCCTCACTAGCGAATGTAGTAACTGCTAGCCTACGAGGCTAGAGAGTTGGCATTACGACTGTTATGACAAGGAATAAGGGCTAAGTTATTTGTTAGGAGTTCAGTGACAAACACCTAGAGCGCACACTAGCAATAAAAACTACCTTGGAAAAACCATCGGAACATATGGAGGGCAAATGAGTATGAAGTTTAAAAGCAGTCGCTACGAAGTCAATATGGCACCAAATAGCATAGGTTGTCTTGGCATAATGCGTCTCGTCTTGCCACATACAGCATATTCATAGATGTTTAAATAAAATATGAATGTGTTATTTTCAGGGGTGAGATTATACATTTTAGTCATTTAGCAGACGCTCTTATCCAGAGCGACTTACAGTAGTGAATGCATACATTTCATACCATGCATTCGTTTTTTTGTACTGGCCCCCCGTGGGAATCGAACCCACAACCCTGGCGTTGCACACACCATGCTCTACCAACTGAGCCAGAGATATTGTAGTCCATCTGTACTAGATCTAGCCGTACCATATATAAATAAAGAAATATGAGCGATGTAATGTGTTAGGACTAGCAAAAAAAATGAAAGTCAATAGTAAACCCTATCTTTTTAGATGACTGTAGGAGCATGAGGTGACTGTATCAAAGCCTCTCAATGTCACTCCTGCCAAGCCAACCTCTGTCACAGGTGCAATACAGTGGCTAATGATAGCTCCATTGCATCTGCCTGGCATCGATTCTTCTAGGTCTATGCCAGGCCAGATGACCAGTGCCACATGGCTAGTGAGGGAGATCGAGACAGAGCTGGAGGACACCTTCAGACCAGGGGACACCGGGTGATGGCAGCAGCATTTCCTGCTTGGCCATATTGGGCCAGTGATATTGGGAGCTCGGAACGAGTCTACGCAAAGGGACAGCAAAGTCAGATGCACACTTGATCAAGATGGGCTCACACGGCTATCAGTCTGCTCATCCAAGATGGCAAACAAAGTTTGACATTATGATGGTATTTGACGGTAATATTCTCATTTTTGACATTGATGGTATTTGACGGTAATATTCTCATTTTTGACATTATGATGGTATTTGACGGTAATATTCTCATTTTTGACATTATGATGGTATTTGACGGTAATATTCTCAGTTTTGACATTATGACGGCATTGGACGGTAATATTCTCATTTTTGACATTATGACGGCATTTGACGGTAATATTCTCATTTTTGACATTATGACGGCATTTGACGGTAATTTTCTCATTTTTGACATTGACGGCAATATTCGAATTTTTGACATTATGACGGCATTTGACGGTAATATTTTCATTTTTGACATTGTGACGGCATTTGACGGTAATATTCTCATTTTTGACATTATGACGGCATTGGATGGTAATATTCTCATTTTTGACATTATGACGGTATTGGACGGTAATATTCTCATTTTTGACATTATGACGGTATTGGACGGTAATATTCTCATTTTTGACATTATGACGGCATTGGACGGTAATATTCTCATTTTTGACATTATGACGGCATTTGACGGTAATATTCTCATTTTTGACATTATGACGGCATTTGACGGTAATATTCTCATTTTTGACATTATGACGGCATTTGACGGGAATATTCTCATTTTTGACATTGACGGCAATATTCTAATTTTTGACATTATGACGGCATTTGACGGTAATATTTTCATTTTTGACATTGTGACGGCATTTGACGGTAATATTCTCATTTTTGACGTGAATAATACAAGTTCTAGTGCATA
Source organism: Salmo salar (assembly GCF_965601325.2). Taxonomy (NCBI): domain Eukaryota; kingdom Metazoa; phylum Chordata; class Actinopteri; order Salmoniformes; family Salmonidae; genus Salmo; species Salmo salar. Next base: position 54,483,745 of record NC_138292.1, on the reverse strand, counting down.
GCAACAAATTAATAGGCTTTCTCATTTCCGATTGCTTTATACTGTTCAACCAAACCAACCAAAAAACAATAGGACAAAAATGACAATGAAGTGGTCTTATTTGCAGGACTTTTTATAAAGAGATGCATAATCCTCTTTGGTAGACTCAAACTCGGGTACTTCACCAATGATTTTCATTTGCATAGTCATTTGTTCAATTCCAGCATTTACACATTTCTTAATTTCCTGCATTAATTTCCTCTATTTAGTAACCCCAAAAAATAATTTTACCGCCGAGCCCTACATGGCAGGAGACAGAGACTTACTACTGACCTTTCTGTATGGAGTAGTATTTTTTTTAAAGTGTAAGAGCCTGTAACCAACCCACTTTGTGTGTGTGTGTGTGAGCCAGTACGCGCTCTTATTGGTGTTACCGTGTATGTATGCACAGGGAAGTGCGCGTGACTGTGTGCACGTGTGTGTGATGTGGATATCCACCTCATTAGACCCAGTGGGCGATACAGGGGCTTGGCAGCTGTTGTGATTTAGTTAACCTTTACGCCAGTAGCGAGGACAAGAGAAAAACAGTTAACATTTTCACAGGGGGAGACAAGTTAAAAAAACGCAGACGCACTCGTGCAAACTCAAACGGTTATTCTCTCGTCTTTTCGAAACCCACTTTCAAAAAGAAAAGCATGGTTTTGCGATAATAAATGACAACTACCTAGAGGACTTACTTGAGGAAACTGCTCTTGAAGCAACCACAAAAAGTACAAAATGTTCCGAAATGTTTTCCAAAAAAGGCCCACGAGGGAACCAACTACGTTGTATTGAACTGAAGTTGATTGAATTGAAAAGATGATAAATTCCTTGAGCTCTAAAACCAATGACTATGTGAGTTCTGAGTGTACTCTTGTACTACCACCAAGACAAAGACACTGATAGCCAGAGCCATGCATCCCTCTCATCAGGGCTGTGACGGTCATGGAATTTCACCCCCCTCCCCAAAAAATGTATCAAACGACATACTGTGTATGTCTGTATATATATATATATCTCTCTTTCAAATGTATTTATAGAGCATTTTTACAACAGCAGTTGTCACAAAATGCTTACACAGAAACGGAGCCTAAAACCCCAGAGAGCAAGCAACGCAGATGTAGAGGCATGGTGGCTAGGAAAAACTCCCTAGTAAGGCAGGAACCAAGGAAGAAACCGAGAGAGGAACTAGGCTCTGAAGTGGCCAGTCCTATCCTATTTTTGTTAAGACTGACATTATCTCCTCCGCTCTTGACTGCACGTGCTGCTGCAGGAAGGGGGCGTTGCCTAGGCAAACAAAGACTTGTTTGCTACAACACCTTGATTGTTTCAGCAACGAGCAACAAAGTTTCATCATGTTGTAAAGTCCATGTTACAGCAGAAATGGACTCAAATGCACGAATGCCCGGACGTCCTGTCTTCAATCAGCTTTTTGTTCCACACAACAAAATGTATCCAATTGTTACAGTTCTGGTTATTTTATTTTCATGACGGTCTTCATCCATAACCATCGGTTACATGGTTAAAAAGTAATTGTGCCGGCCCCAGCTCTCATCATTGTTAGCTTAATATACACTGAGTGTACAAAACATTAGGAGTACCCCCTTTTACCCTCAGAAGAGCCTCAATTAGCTGGGGCACGGACTCTACAAGGTGTCGAAAGCATTCCACATGATGCTGGCCCATGTTGACTCCAATGCTTCCTTCAGTTGTGTCAAGTTGGCTGGATGTCCTATGAGTGGTGGACCACACGGGGAACTGTTGAGTGTGAAAAACCCAGCAGCGTTGCAGTTCTTGACAAAAAAACAGTACAATCAAGACATCAATGCACAGTACCTCCAACCTTCAGTATCCTATTACACCACCACACCCAAGACCCATAGCGCCAAGACCCATAGCCCCAAGACCCATAGCCCCAAGACCCATAGCCCCAAGACCCATAGCCCCAAGACCCATAGCCCCCAGCTGCTCTGCCACCCCTCCCCCAGGCTTAACCCACTTACCTTTGGAGGAGACCGCTGTTGCTGCTGCTGGGGCCCGGGCTGCTTGCTGGCCGTGTGTCCCTGGGGGTGTGGGTGTTGGTGATGGTGTTGGTGATGATGGGGGTGCTGGGCCGGCTGGGGACGCAGGGCGCGGGGGATGAACTCGGGCGCCAGCGGGTTGAGCACGTAGGTCTTCTTGAGCTCAAGGGCCTCCAGCTGGGCCTTGATCTGCTCAAAGGTGATGCCGTGCAGGCTGGCGTTCTCGTGGCAGATGGAGATGAACTTCTCCCAGAACTTTCTGTTAGAGGGGAGGAGAGGGGGGTGATGTGAGTGGCATGGACATATACGGACGTGTTCTCATAATACACTTTATCTTGACTCTCGAACACTTGGTTGCACACTCGCTCGCACGCCGACTTAAGTCATTATTTCAAGAAATGCCTAGTGCACAACGCGCGCGCGTGCACACACACACACACACACACACACACACACACACACACACACACACACACACACACACACACACACACACACACACACACACACACACACACACAGAAGTCATGTAGATAACATCATTACGCTCTTTTTGTTTACACAGCCCTGCTCCACAAACTTCCGACTTACCTAACATCACTGTTAAGATTTAAAATGACAAGTTATCAAACCCGTTCACAGGGTTGGTTAACTCTGGAGACTCTTCTAGGTAATTCAGCCTTTAATTACCTTGCACCTTACATGTGGAACGATCTACAATATGCTTTAAAATTGGAGGAATTGGTGCCTCCAGGGCATTTCAGACATTCTTTTCACTGAAAAATGTATTTTTTATGATTGTGTTTTACTTTTTGTGTATTGTTGTGTACAATAACATGTATTTTAATGTGTAGTTTAATGTGTTTATTGTAATTTGATGTATATTGAGGTGCTATACAGGGCTCATCTGGAAAAGACTCCCTGTCAAAAAGGTTAAATAAAATAGTCAAATCTTGCACAGAATCTTCATGTGAAAGGCTCCTACTTTCAGAATTCGATTATGAAACCACCCACTACTGTAGATATGACTCTAAATCATGTACTGTAGCATAAATGAATAAATCATGGTCCACTTAAAAAAGGGCTATTGTAGGCAGCAACACCAAAGCAAATGAAGTTCTTGGTCAACTCAAAAGAACATGTCTTTAGTGGGGTTGTCATGTTCATAACAGATCAGTTCTGACGAGTAGACCGTGTGTTGTGTGAGTCTATGATTTACGTGTGTGTGTGTGCGCGTACGCGCGCGCGCGCAACACAGCTTGCATTATGTCCAGGTGAACAAAAATTTCAGGAAATTATTCACAGATTTGCATATTAACTGCAGAACCTGTGGCCGAGGGAAAATAGGCTGTCAGCCCTTTTAAGGAACAGAGACAGGCCCCTATTCACAACTGTCCCCTCTGACATTACATCATCAAAATGAGACGGGCCCCTATTCACAACTGTCCCCTCTGACATTACATCATCAAAATGAGACAGGCCCCTATTCACAACTGTCCCTTACATCATCAATATGCGACAGCTACAGGTGCTTTCAAATGACACAGCATACTCATCACAAACCCAACGATAAATATTCAAAGAAGGGGTCAAAGTTAGTGACTTGAAAATGACTGCATCTAGAGTAGACGTCTCTATGAAAAAGCATCACTATGATGCAAGCTTGCGAGATTCACTACTCCCCAACTTAGGGTCAGTTCCATTTCAACTCCAATTAAGGAGTAAATTGAAAAATCCTTATAGAATATTAAATGGTATTGAATTTACATTTCAATGAATCTCTAGCTTTACTCTGAAAGCAAATGCAAGGCTTTGGTGTTGGTATCAAATTGAGGGCACCTCACAATAATGGCTGGTGTGGTACAGTGCACGTCTCACAGAACACAGCGCTAGGACTCCAGTGGCAACATGCATCTTCTCTCCTTATTGTGGCTGGAATGGGAGGTAGACGTGTGTCTGGGTTATATCATCGATCTGCAGTGACTTGCGAAGGCTATTTCTTGTTAAATCAGGCGTCAATAAGATGGTCCGAGTCTGTTCCCCCCATAGGCGAGACCATCCCCATGCCATCGCTATCCCGTCTCCTCAGATTACCGTAATTTCCAGACTATTAAGTGCACCTGAAGCCGCACCCACTGAATTTTTTTTTTATTATTATTTTGAACATAAATAAGCCGCACATGTCTATAAGCCGCAGGTGCCTACCGGTACATTGAAACAAATGAACTTTACACAGGCTTTAACGAAACACGGCTTGTAACAAAAATAAATAGGCTTTAACGAAACACGGCTTGTAACAAAAAATAAAAAATGTGCAGTAAGCTTTAGTTGTCTTTTTGCACTGAGTCAATTCCTCACGCTGCTGTTTCCAACGTCTTATCGACTCATTAAGACCAAGCTCCCGTGCAGCAGCTCTATTTCCTTTTCCAACAGCCAGATCAATCGCCTTCAACTTGAAAGCTGCATCATCTGCATTTCTCCGTGTCTTTGCCATGATGAGGGTGACAAAATGACTACCGTAATCAGAATGATGGGAAGTTTGAGAGCGCTCGATTTAATCTAAACAGTAAACAAAAAAGTTGTTTGACCTTAACCCATTCGGCAATTTCATTGGTCTAATGAAAGCTTCATGCCGCCAAAAAACTGAGCACGTCACAGAATGTGTTTTTTTGAAAAAAATAAAATGAAAGCAGGAAAAATCCATATATTAGCCGCGTCATTGTTTAAGCCGCGGGGTTCAAAGCGTGGGAAAAAAGTTGCGGCTTATAGTCCGGAATTTACGGTACCCACGTTTAAGGCATCGCTTCCATGACCCACATCCAGCCCACATGGACAGAGACAACACAATCTGTTCATTCTGAGTTTCAAGTCCAAATAGATGGAGAATTATCAATTGTACACAATCTGTAAAACAAATCTGAATTGCTAAGTTCACCGCCAATTTGTTTGTTTATTCGATGTGCATTCATCAAGAGCGCGACTGTATTCCACACGTCACTCACGAAAGACCATGTGAATCATGTGAGCAATAGTAGAAGCGTCTAAAAAGATAAAGAGAGATCATGATTTGCTTGGTGACATCTTTCACTGTGGAGGGTTATATGTGTATATACAACTGCTATGGCCTCTCTCTGTAGTTGGGCTGCTTAACCTTTGTGGCTACCCGCTGGCTTATCTGACAGGCACAGCAGAGCGGTGGGTGTTTGTCCAGTGCCCTGTTCTTACCAGTCAACGCCCCAATCATCTCTCCCTCTCTCTTTCATGCTCCTCCTCTTTCCCACCCGCCGTGTGTGTGTGTGTGTGGTGTGTGTGTGTGTGTGTGTGTGTGTGTGTGTGTGTGTGTGTGTATGCACGCACGTCTGTACTGTGCAGCCTACTCTATGGGGCCATGACCAGTCCACTGGGCTGTTCTTTTTAAAGGTGACAGTTTGATGTTGGCGGTGCCCCCCCCTCTCCAGGCATTAAGACAGTCCATCTAAACAGAGCTTCTTCCTCATTAGCGCCATTGATTTAACTGGGGGAGACATTTTCTAAACAACTGCCGCAGCCGGATGCCGCGATTGGCTGACGCGCAACAGTTGCCATGGCAACGGGAGAGAGGGACTGCAGCTGGGGGTCGGTGAGCGCCGTGGGGGTGTTGTTTGTGTGTGTGTTTGCAATGGGGAATGGGGTAGCAGAATCTGTGCCCCAGCCCTGAAGACGCTTTGAATATGGGGAAAATATTCAGACGTAAACAACACAGAACTAGGCAAAGTGTGGATTTTGGCTTAACTCCATTCAGGGCAAAGATGAGAACTCTGTAGGTCACAAATAGCAACACCAAATTCAATACTACCCCCCCCCCCCCCCCCCCAATATTTCAGTTCCATTGGAGAAAAACTAAGTAGTGCCCCCTTGCCCTACAATATGACAGCATTATCAAAACAAACAACACAGAAACAGAGCACATTGCTGATGTCAACGGCTCGGTCAGATGATGTCATCCTAAGCTGACACTCCGCGGGCGTGCATTGGAGAGGGATTGGGGAGGGTGTGTGAATGAGTGTTTGGAGCAGAGGTAGAGCGAGCCTGCCTGGCAGGGAGATATACCCCCACTGTGCTACTTTTTCCTGCACAGCTGGCACACTGACTGTGCCCCTTCCACCCACACACTGCAAAGCTTAAGATATTTACTGTGAGCCTTCAGAACATGTAATGGAACATAAAAACAGCAAAACCTAGGACGTGACCAGGGAAAACTCCAGGCCCTGCTTGAGTACCATAAAAACACACCCATCCTTCCTCCATCCCTTGGAGTGATCACTGATCTAACCCAGATTGATAGGTGTAAACAACAGTTCTACCGTATAGTTTTCACCAATCCAGTCAGATCAGGGATTTCTTCAAGGAAGGATTAATTTAACTTCTTATGGCTTGAGGGTGCCATTTTCACATCCGGATGAAAAGTGTGCCCAAACTATACTCCCTGCTATTCAGGCTCAGAAGCTAGGATATGCATATAATTGGTAGATTTGGATAGAAAACACTCTGAAGTTTCTAAAACTGTTTGAATGACGTCTGTGAGTATAACAGAACTTATTTGGCAGGTGAAACCCCGAGGACAAACCATCCAGGATATATTTCTTTTTTGAGGTCACTCTCTCTTCCATGGGATTTCATTGAGAATCTAGAATTCTAAGCGAGTTGCTTGCAGTTCCTATCGCTTCCACTGGATGTCAACAGTCTTTAGAAATTGGTTGATGTTTTTCCTTTGTGTAATGAAGTAGCCCTGCTCAGAATGAGGCTCGAGGGAAGTGTACTTTTTGATAGAGGCGTGCGACCTGAAAGCACGCTCCACTTTGTTTTCCTCCGGTATTGAACAAAGTTTATCCCGTCTTAAATTTTATCGATTATTTACGTTAAAAAATACCTAAAGTTGTATTAGGAAAGTTGTTTGCTGAAAATTGTCAAAGATTACAGGTAACTTATGAGAGATTTTGTAGTCATGTTGCGCAAGTTGGAACTGGTGTTTTTCTGGATCAAACGCGCCAAATAAATGCACATTTTGGATATTTAACGACGGAATTAATCGAACAAAAGGACCATTTGTGATGTTTATGGGACATATTGGAGTGCCAACAGAAGAAGCTCGTCAAAGGTAAGGCATGAATTATATGTTATTTCTGAGATTTGTGTCGCGCCTGGCGGGATGAAATATGATTGTCAGTGTTTGTTTGTTGGGGTGCTATCGTCAGATTATAGCGTAATTTGCTTTCGCCGTAAAGCCTTGTTGAAATCTGACACGGTGGCTAGAAATACAAGAAGTTCAGCTTCAATTTGCTGTATTGCACTTGTGAATGTATGAAAGTTCAATATTTTTAATAATTTTTGAATTTGGCGCTCTGCCATTAAACCGGATCCCGATCCCGTTAACGGGACTTCAGCCATAAGAAGTTACGTTTTCAAAACAGGGCCCTAACCCATGACAACGCTTCCTGGTAGTTTTTTTTGTACCTGCAGCGGCCCACCGAGCAGAGCGCTATGGGGTCTCCCACCACGGCCACCAGAGACTGGGCGCGAGTGATGGCCGTGTTGAGCAGCTTGTAGTTGGACAGGAAGCCGTAGTCCAGGTCCTCTGTCGAGTCCTCCACCAGCTGCTCCTTGCGCTTGATGGCCGTCTGTTTGTGCTTGCAGGTGTGCCGCGTGCGCACTGTGCTCAGGAAGAGCACCCGGAACTGCTTACCTGGAGAGAGAGAGGGGAACATGCAAGGCCAGTTTAGACCTTCGTTTTCAGCCAGCACTGAGGAGCTAGTGTGTCGTATGGCAAAGGTTTTAGTAATGACTTGCATTCATACAATGCTTTTTCATTAGGTCACTAAGTGCTACTGGTCATATTCAGTGTGCTTTGTGGATATTAATCTCATAGAAATATAATTACTAATTCATTACATAATAACTATATGAGCCAAGTACCTCGACCAGGCATCATTCATGACCCAAAATATGATCCAATTACTGCAGAAATGATTCATGATAAAGCATAGGAGTTTGGCAATACAAAAAAAAACTTCACACCCAAACTCCAGCTAGTGTGTGTGTGTGTGTGTGTACTGTACACCAACACCACATTGAGAAACAGAGACAGCTGTGTGTTGTGAGATCCGTCCTGATCGCTGCATCTTCTCCTTAATGAGAGAGTTAATGAGCTGGAAGCAGCAGCGTATGGCTGTGAGTGTGTGTGTGAGAGAGTGTGTGTTGCCAGTGGGAGCATTAGCCTCGTCCTGGAGACGAGAGGAGCTGCTAGCTAGGAGATGAGAGACAGACTATGTTAGGAGAGAGGATGTGAAGTGCTGCTGCCAATTGCCCCGGCCCCACATCTCACACACGGTCACTGAGAATCTCGGAGTTGTCGGGTAGAAATGTGAAGGGTCACACTTTAAAATCTCTGCCGTCTTAGAATGCCAAAACAGAATTTAAAAATGGGAGAAGGGAAAGTTCCACAGTGAAAGTCCTGTAAATGCTTCAGTGTATGAGTAGTATGGGATTTGATCGTTACAATTCCATTGTGATTGCGGGATTGACATTCTCATTCTATTTGATAGCAAATATGTGCCAAATGGCCATCTGTGCCATGGGTTACAGCGGAATGTAGTGTCGTAAGTTAAATGAAATAAACACAAATCTCACTGTAAGGAAATGGATTAAATAAAGTATTCTTCTCACCTTGGACGTTGAGCACCCTCTCCACGCTGACCTCGTGCATCCTCTTCTTTCGGAGCTCGGCGCGGATGCGGAATACCTGGTCGGCGTAGGGCGACACCACACCGATGCTGCCCTCGTCCAGCTTGCCCCACGCCACCGGCCACTTCTTGCGCATCTCTTCCACCCGCTCCACGATCTCAAACACCTGGAGTAACACAGGAGGGAGAGACTGGTGAGACTGGTTACAAGTGCCAGTGTTTCTCATAGATCATGTCTCTCTGGGGTGAAGTTTCCCCTAGGTACAGATCTAGGATCAGCTTCCCCTCCCCAATATTAGCCTTAACCATAAATGGGGGAAATGCAAAACTGACCCAAGATCAGCATCTAGGGGCAACTTCACCCTACTCCCCACTGACTACAAGGTGGCGCGCATTTTCAAGGTCCTTCGAGCTGGATAGAAACAATTGTCCTGGAAGGCAGGGCGCCCCGCCTCGGCCCCGTTGCCTCCCGCCAAAAACCTTTTCGTCTTCCATTGGTGTCAATTGAATCTTTACAAGTGCAAAGCAGGAGACAGTCAATTTTAATCAAGTTGTTGCCATTATTTATGAGTCATCAAAGTACTTAACCAGGGCTTAAAACAAGAACTAAAGAGACGGTGGAAATGACTGCTGCTCAAGGGGCCTTTTCAGCCGAGAGAAGAAAAAAAACTAGGCGAATCCAAACGTCACATCAGCAGACAGACAGGACACACGCTTAAATCAAGGCAACCTAAACCTATGACATTATGCTAATGTCCCGAAGCCGTTTGACACAGGTGCGGTATCAAAGGGAGGTAGGGTAATTCCTGTGGCGTCTATGACAGGTTAGCCCAGCGCTGTGATAGGAGTAGGTCCAATTTAACTGGGCAGCTTCTGTCAGCTGGGTTCAGGGGTCAACTTGGCAAGTTTCCCCTCAGATTTAGCAGAGGCACCTCTGAATTTCAAACTCAGTCGCTGGAGTGCCTGGTTTAAATGCTGGGCTTTCGCAAGGAATTAGCATTCAGTGGTTGTGTCAAACGTCTGGTTGTGAAGCACAGTAAATAATATGAGACAAGTAATACATTACACAATGTTGACTGTATGTGGTGTGTTTTGAATCATTAACCATTTCAATTCACCATGAATTGTTTAATCAAAATTCAGTTCACCAATTCATTCTATCAATGCAGTCCTAAGGCAGTGGCGTACAGGGAACCATAACGGTTTATACCTCTGCGTTGTTGTAGTAGGCCGTGCTGTTCTTCTCCTGGACGTCCTCGCCGCGCGCCGTGAAGAAGGTCAGCGGGTAGAAGTCCTTGTGAGACGGCTGCTTCCCGCTGGCCATCAGCTTCCCGTCGTAGAACAGTTCTGACGTGTAACTGAAGGTAGGGAGGGAGGGTGGGAGACTTAATAATCAGTGGGTCTTCACAAAATGTCACAGTTGCATCAGTCGAGAAAGGTATGGTTGCATGAAGCATTGTATACGGATACGGTTGCGTGCATTATGGCTATTCTTCTTTTGTTAGTTTTCCATTCCATGCGTACCTCGCCGTTCCTAGCGACTTTCGAGATTCTTGTAAAGAATGTGCCTTCACAATGTTCTCCAAATGGAAATGTGTGTGAGTGAAAAGCATTATATAAAATACCAAAACCACTTTAAAGTGGAGAAACCACTTCAAACCCATTGCGTAATCTTCTTTCACTTAAAAATGGCAACATCCCCATCTGAGAATAGTTTAACACCGTGGTCATGGGACTCAGTGTACATTGGGCTTTTATGTCTGTCAATAGCCAAGAGGAACTGTCACCTCTCAAGTTTCCTGTCTGCATAAAATCTCTCATTTGTAAACGACGTTGCAGAGTCAGGGTGAAAATTGGATCCGTCTTGGCGACGTGATAACGTTCACACCTACCTGATGATAGCTTCGTGGGAGCGGTAGTTTTCACAGAGCAGGATGCGGCAGGGAAACTCGGCTGGGTAGTGCTCGTACAGCCGGTCCAACAGCGACACATGCAGGTTCCGCTCTCGAGAAAACTCGCTGTACACAAACGGACTGAGCTGGAGGGAGGGAACAGGGAAAAGAGGGACGGAGGTAGAGAAGTGAGGGCAACCCAAAAACATTGAGTAAAATTCATTTTGTTTCTTCTCAATGCAACAGGGATGTGCAGGTGGTGATATAGCCTGACTGGAGTTGTGTCTTCTCTGCATTTGTAGTCAATATAACTGGAATTGTACATGTTTTGTGGCAATATTTGGTTTGATCCAAATGTATTCTACATCTACTTTTGGTTTCAGAGAATGTATATTTGGCTTACGGAACAGACGTCGTCTGTTCTTCGACAGCTCGAGTCATGCAATCCGTGTAGATAACGCAATGCTCCAAATCAATGGGTTCGCGTCCAACCGGCTCTAAATCGAAGAATGTTTTGACCTGTGGCCAGTATCTTAGCATCGGTTGCTACATTTCTGCTGAGATGTTTGGCCATTAGCGTGATTTGTAAAGTTCCGTTTTGTTCGCCGTATGTACAGGATACACATGGTATCGACAACGCAACAATATGACATAATAAGAGTTCAAGTTAGCATAACACGTTGAGGTGCTCCGGAAACATCCTCAACAGCAACTTTGATTAAGATGCGCTGAAGACACACAAAACCCCCCCCAATAGCAATTACCTCTAATCTGACACTGGCTGAACTAGATTGTTTTGTGTTTGTGGTAATTTAGCTCCAGGTTGAACCTCCCAGTCTCAGGGGAAAAGTTCAGCCAGGCATTTTAAATAAGGCTCACGCAGCAGATAGAAGACCTGAAGTCAACAGGAGCCGTGGACCTTCATTCACTATTCCCAGCCTACTTCTTTCAGCTGAGAGACAAAACAACATCCCATAATGAAGAGTGATAAGACAGAAGAGAGTAGGAGGAGGGGCAAACAAATCCTCCTTGGCAACAGACACGTAGCGCACAGACAATGTGCAACAGATTAAGATGTAGAGGGAGATAGAGGGGGAGAGAGAGAGAGGCAGAGAGAGAGCAAGAGAAAGAAAGTGACAGAGGAGAGGCAGGAGAGGAGAATTGAGCATGTTTGAAGGCGTTGTTCCTTCAGAGAGGGTGCAGGAAGGAGTAGAGAAATAATTAAAACCGTTATCGCATGGTTAAACTCCCTCAGGGTGTATTTATCTACTGCCCACTCGTAATCCTGTCCTGTCGCGTTAAAATAAACACAATGTCCAGAACACAAAAAGAAACGGAAATAAGAGGCTACTTTGGAGTGTTCCACAAAGCTTGACTGACAGGGGGAGTTTAGTTTAGTTTGCCTCGTCTGACTGGACTGTGAATGGTAAACATGATCTCTCTGCCAAGTTCTTTCTCTCCTCAGTCTGTTTCACTCACGGCCAATGTGAAGTTGGCCACAGGCTAACGACGACGTCCAAAGCACACGGAAATGTAAAGGACTTGGGCGATACACAGTTTTTTTTATTTGCTGGCTTGGCAAAGGACTGCAGAACTCGGAGGTAACTCGCATGAGAGAATACGAGTACGGCCTGATCAAAAAAAAACTCAAGGCCCTAAAAAAGGAGATGGTGAGAGTTTGTTTCAAAAGGTCAGAGTTTGTTCAAACCAATGACGTCATAAACCTCATCCTAAACCGCGGTTTTACCTGCATGTGGTCTCCAGCCAACACGATGCGGGTGCTTTTGCTGGCCAGCGCGAAAGGCATGATGGTCTCACACTCCATGGCCTGGGCCGCCTCGTCCAATAGGATGTGGGAGAAAAGCCCTGCGGACACAGAAGAACACAAACAATTTCATTCAGAGCACCGTCAGATGACCCATTAATTACCATGGAGGTGGGGATTCATTAGGCTCCTTGAAACAAATGGTGCACGGGTCATTGCAGGCTAGCAAGGTCAAGACATTAGCAATGCATTGGTCTGTGGTGCTTATGGTGGATGCCATTGGTAATGACACTTGTAACATCACAACCTCATTGGATAAAGACTGATTTTGATATTGTGTGGTGTAGAACTGCTATGTATAGTTTTGCAGTTTGGTCCTTTTGGATCGGGGTCCAAACGTGCCGATGTGTTGGTCTTAGTTGTTGCACTTTAAATAAATTTACAGACAGTAACTTTCTAACCCAAAATAAACCATTACGAATGCGCTCATTTACTATTCGTTCTGTAAACTTTGTAGGTCTACTTTAGATGAGATATTTGTTCCAGCTCGGTTTTTTTTGTCTCGCCTCTATGGTTTTGTGATTTCTATTTTATTTAACTAGGCAAGTCCAGTTAAGAACAAATTCTTATTCGCAATGACGGCCTACCGGGAAACAGTGGGTTAACTGCCTTGTTCAGGGGCAGAACGACAGATTTTTACCTTATCAGCTCTGGGATTCGATCTAGCAACCTTTCGGTTACAGGTCCAACGCTCTAACCGCTAGGCTCCCTGCCGCCCCCCAAACACAAATCAAAAAACACATTGGAGCAACAAAGGTTAGTTAATCTTCTACCCCTTCTCTCTATCCATCTTCAACAGTAGCCACTACACACCAATGTTGCTTTCGCTGATGTTTGAAAGGGTTGGAGCGGTGGTATCCCTGATTTAATATACTCAAACATTGCTCAGCCCACGAGGAGAAGGTTATGTACAGACAGTTTTTCTTTTTTGGTTTCTGATCCGTCTGGCTTTGTGATTGCAGACAGCAAAAAGACACAGAAAAAAAAAGATGTGGGCCTGTCTTCTGCCATCATCTCTCCATCTCTTTCTCTCCCGCAACGTCAGACAGTAGCCCCTATACACACACTAAAGCTGGTATTGCAGACGTTCGAAAGGGATGGAGCGGTAACCCTGATTTAGAAGGCTCAAACGCCGCTTGGCGCATGAGGATGAAACAGCATAGTCGAGGACTGTCGGAGCAGAGCGGGCAGGGAGAGAGGTGGAAGAAACAACCACTGTACAGCCGTGTCCAAACGCCTCAACATGTTCACAGTGTGATGGTGGAGAAACGGATCCATTGAGGGAGTTGGTGGATTTTTCTTTAACGTTTGGTACTAGCAATACAGACAGGAGTGGAATGCATTCATGTTCTGTATAGTGTAAGGCCATATTTATCTTTACAACAAAATCTTTTGCAAAATGCACAATAGCATTTGTATTCATGTTGAGCGTTGGAACTGCAGTCACACTTGAGCAAGAGATGAAATATAAAGCACATTTTACCATCTATTGTAGTAGGGTTATTTGTGAATGGCACCCTGTACGTCAGTTAAGAGACTACAAAGGCGCCAAAGCCCCATAAATTCACCTCCCATTGTCATGAGTCATTATTAACAACATGCACTACAGGTGACCTCTAACCCCAGCCCTCTAACCCCAGCCGAAGGTGAAGCTAGCGCCAACGCTCCCTGCTGCTTGCAGCTCCACCCTCATAAATATGCAAAACAGCACACAATGTACAGGAATGATGTAGATGGGTAATTACATAACAACCTGTAGTGTGCCTTGAAGCTGGGAAGGCAGGTTCTGTTCTGTTGATGAGCAAGGGCAGTCGGACATGAAGGAGGGGGGGGCTAAGAACCAGGGGACAAATTGCATTTCGATACCCGCTGTTCATCATATGTCTAACAATGGCCGTGGAATTTGGCCTGAGCTGTGGGAGGAAGGAGAGCCCTGGGGGTGCGGTGGTGTTAGGAGGTAGACTATTTAGGAGTTAAATGTTCTCTCGGTCCTCTCACACATACAGACAAACCATAGGCTGCCAAAAGCCTGGCCCATAGAGGGGGGATTAACAAGCCCAAACTAAACAGATAGGAGACAACGCAACCTGTTCAACATGTGTACTGGATTGGTGATTTGTTATCACTACAAAGGAGTGCGAGGGGCTCCCAATTGCCTCATTTGTCGGCGGTTTTCATCAACGGCGAGCGCGGGCCCCCCCCCCTCGTTTCATCTAATAAAATAAAGTGCATTCGATACCGGCAGATGGTGTTCCTAAGCAACAGACAAAGCCTTCCGCTGACACATTAGAGACGGTTATTAGCTCGCCGCTGACAAATTGGTTTGTTTTCACCGTCTTTTTATACTCCATCTTAAAATTACTTCTCCCCTCTCTCTGCTTTCTCCTGCTGTTATGGGGAAGGTGTGGTGGGTGAGCAGAAGACGCGTTGGGGCGGGTTTGAGATGTGTCATGTAGCTACAGTACGTGGGTGTCTGGGTCGTTTTAAGGCCCCGTTGTCATTCTGTTAACTTTATGAGCTCGTTAAAACAAAACTGCTTGGTAAATGCATTCAATTTGCATGTAGCCTAAGCTGTTTAAAACACGCAGTTTGCAGTTGCATTGCTCACTTGTTCCTGGCTATACAGCGCCTTGTATCAAGTAGTTATCGCACCAGTGTATGAACCGTTTGCTGTATATGCTTCATTAGCTATGTGCTACGTTAGCTGTGTATTCCATGTTGATTTATGTGGGTATGCGGCTCAACTCATTGTAGCACCAGTGTCTACTATGTTAGCTATGTCACCTTATCTATGTGCTACGTTAGCGATGTATGCTATTTTATCCGTGTATACTACGTTACCTGTGTATTCTTATTATGTTAGCAATCCAAGCACCAGTATATGCTGCATCATTAAATCAAAACAAACTTTATTTGTCACATGCGTCAAATACAACAAGTGTTGACTTTAGCATGAAATGCTTACTTACAAACCCTTAATAACCAACAGTGCAGTTCAAAAAGAGTATATTACCCATGTCTGCTCTGTAAGCAGTTATAAACAAAGCACCAGTACAGTATATGCTGCTACATTAGGCATATTTGCTACGTAAGCAGTTAGCAAACCAAGCACAACTGTATTCTACGTTAGCTGTGTATGCTACGTCAGCGGTTAGCCACTCACCTGGCTCCAGGTCCAGCTGGCAGAGGTACTGGGAGGTGCTGAGGGTGACCACCACCACGCGGTGCCTGAGGATGTCCTCCCTCTCAGGCATCTGGAAAGTGTACTGTGTGTTAGAGATCAAGCAGTACTGCTGCACCAACGGGTGGACAGTCTTCACCCAGCGGTTCCTGAAGTATACCCTGGGGGCAGAGAGAGAGAGAAGACACAGCGGGATGGTTAATTCCAGATAAACTGGGCTGACAAAAATCAAAAAGCGGCAGATACATATTAACATTGAGAAGTATCCATTGACTGGTTTTTAATGTGATTGGGGTTATTTATTTATTTTACATTTCAATTGCTGAACTTGCAATTGACAAGTAGAGACACAAATTAGCAACATCTCGACTTTTCATACTTTTAGCAACTGTCCTGACATTTTCATAACACGCCATTGGTTGTATCTTGTCTCATTCCTTATGGGGTTTTGTGCCACGACAGGGTTTAGCTGACCTAAAGAACTGTGTGTATCGCCTTCAGCATGTACACTTATGGCCTTCTCACTTGGCTAAGCACACAAAGCCTCAGGAGAAATTGGCTGATAGCCCAATTACATGGCGATTATAGCGGGATTCCCAACACAGCCCTTGGTATCAGGCCATCAGTCAAGTGTAACAAGTCATTTGTTCCCCCTGCAGGCCCTTCACTGCCACATGGGGTCTGGCTAGAAGTCAGGGATACATTTTTATTTTGTTGGGGGGGGGGGGGGGCTGGATTACAGTTACTGTGATTAGAAGTCACTGAAGCAGCCGTCGAGGGAAGGAGATTGAGTGTAGGCGAGAAAGGGAGGAATGTAGGAGTCTTCATGTCACAGCTGCTGTGTTGTGAGGCCAGGACACATCTCAGAAAGATGGAGGTCTGCCAAGCTCACTGCCATAAGGCAACCGCTGTTCCGTTCCACTGCACCTCTAACCTGGATCAATGGATCAATACTATCCATCCGTACTTCTACATCTGCATTGCTTGCTGTTTGGGGTTTTAGGCTGGGTTTCTGTATAGCAGTTTGAGACATCTGCTGATGTAAAAAGAGCTTTATAAATACATTTGATTGATTGATTGAGCGATCATTGGTTTTGACTGCGATTCCATGCAGTTGATACAACTATGAGTGGATTTGGGTTTGTTGATGCCTCGGGCTACAGCCAGCAGGGAGAACTGAACGCTTGAAAGCACACTGTTCACAAGAGGTGGGGATTGATTTCAGGCGGCAGACATGTTCCTTTAAAGATGTTGTAAGCAATGAATTCTCAAGGTTGGGTACTGTAACGGGGGAAAAAAATAAAAATATCTTGGAATAAATCTTGAGGGTCTCAGTGTTCTGAAGAGGTGCTGCAAACCCCTTGTAGAGCGTTTCTACAGACCCTTACCTGAGAGGTCTTGCATGCGCGTTGCCCGCTTCTACGTATGGATGAAGGTAGTCCTTTATGTACAGGTCAGCTGCACTGTTGGAATGGGTGCAAATGAGGACCCTGCGAAAGAAAAGGGATAAATGTGTCAGCAATTAAGAGACCTTTAACAAATAAATATGGCCTGGAGATTTTGTTGAACACGTGATATGACCAAGGAAAAACTCCAGGCCATAACAATAAAGACAAGTAGGTATGTCGGAGAATCACTGACTAGAAGTGATAGAACTCCTACCGTTTCTGCTTTCAGGCCATACTGACAATTCTAGGACCTTCATTTTGAAGTGAACATGTTAACACGTCCCTTAAACAGCGCTGTAGGAACGTTGTGCACTGACCGTGGACTTTAAGTTCCTATTTCTCAAAAAGTTAACATGATGATGAATAACAGTCTATAGGGGTCAATAACCCTCCTTGTAATCGGCTTTTAAAACATCCATAATTCATCCCCACCATTTAATATTTAACATAGTCAGTTGAAAAGTTTCAGATGAATATTGCATTCCAACACATTTTCCAGAACATATTTTTTTTATTATGTATGAAGGCTTTATAAAATAAAAACGCATCTCATGTTCAAGGCCAAATGCCACAATGTATTGTACGATTTAAAAAAAATAAAAACACAGAAAACATTGTCGTTTCAAATTTTTACACCAGCCAATATACATTTCCTGCCAGCACCTCGCCGTACTAACAAGAGAATGTGAATCTTCAGGCCATTTTGCATTCTATTACATCATGGCATTCTGTTGGAAGTGAGATAACAGGCCGTTGTAATGACAATCCAATTGAACATGTGGTTCACTTGAATGGAGATTAACCATCCAAACACAAATCAACCAACCAATCGCTGCCTCAATCCCAATGGACGGACATTCCCATAACCCACACACATCCCCCAATTGCTTTCAGTGACACATTCTGATCGGAAGATACACCCAACTTGACAATGTCACCCTGAGTGTTTTCTTAACTAAATGTCAACTCCAAGGAAGCCGGTAGCCCCCGGGAGCAGAAGTAACCTTGCCCTTTTAGAGCGACCTATCTGGCCATAGCGGAGTTGCTGTGTGGTGCCCGCCTCACCTGCTGTCGTCCTGCCTGAGGATGTGCTTGACGGCCTGTGCCAGGGTGAAGGTCTTGCCTGTGCCGTAGGGCCCGATGATGAGCACAGGGGGCAGGGGGATGGTGAGAGGCGTGGTGATGGCCAGGATGGCCTCCTTCTGCTTGGCGTTGAGACGCGGGTCCAGCTGCTCGTCCCACTGCCTGCAGGGTTGGCAGAGAGAGGGGATGAGATAAGGGAGGAAGAAGGGAGGAGGGCGATGAGATTCACATGGAAACTAAGTCGATTAGTTGGCTGGCTGGCGAACAAGCAGCATCGCGGATGGGGTCCCTGACACAAGGAGAGGACATTGGTACCCTCACACACATTTACACACCAAACCCCACTAACACACCCTCTTAAGTGTGATAAACCGTGGGCCAGTCTCCCAGTCTACTAGCATCTCGGTCCTCATTAGAAAGCACTGGCCCAGTGGAGCTGAACAGCCCGCCCGGTCGATCGTATACAGGCCCAGCCTTGCTAAAGGCAGCTGTAAGCACCACGGAGGGGCTGTGAATAGGTAGGGGCAGAGGGACGGGTTCAGGGATCAGTGGGGATGAATGGAGAGCCGGGTCAGGGTTTAAAACTGAGCTGGGCTGCTACACCCACAGAGTAATGAGGTCTGAGGGAAGAGGGGTGAGGAGGGTTGAGGTCTTGGAATGGCTGGCGAGGCTGATCGAAAGCACTGTGTATGGGTGGTGAAACAAAGCGGACACACACAGGGTGCACAGCTGGTCTGAGAAACCCAGACACAGGAGACAAGTGCATTGGCGCTGGCCAATTAGCTTACTCATGACCAATCAACATGGCAGTCAATAATCACCATGCAGTCAGGCAAGGCAGGGGCTTTGTTAGGCCTACATAACAAGCAATATAATCTACTTATTCTAAACAGGCAACACTTTCCATATATTTAAAACCCATTTTTAACACTACTTATTCTCATACCATTATCTTAACGAGGTGAAGCATACATGGACCCATAGTATTGTGGGATTTATCCAAAGCTGGTTACTGCCATATGGAGCTAGTTAAGGTGGTGATTGTACTAATAACCATTGTCAATTTAGTAAGTGTTCCCCTTTATGCATTTAAATTGCAAAACGCATATATAAAACGCAGGAATTAGAATCTGACTTGATCTTTCAGTAGCAAAAGCTTTCGCCCATTAAATCTTTAAATCAAAGCCTATATACAGTGTTAATCATATTCAAGAAACCAGATAAATGAGTTATTTGGAAGCAAGAGATTAGTCTTGACATTGTTGGCTCTCGGATTCGTGTCAATTAAGATTACTCTGTGGCCCTCCAACATTTGTCCGTCATTAGACGAGATATGTAACGCCGGGAGAACTGACAGCTTTTCAAAATGTCCGCCTAGTCAGCAAGGACAGCTAGTCTCGGGCACCTTTCTCAACTTCTGTTCGGTGTGAAAGTATTAGCAAATCTAATTTACCATGCATGTTTTAGGGAGACTACTATACTTAACCTAAAGGAGTATGCAAGCTAGAATAACATTTTACACATACACACGTAGGTTATTGCATAATCTTTCTTGAAATAAAAAAAACGGCCTCTGCCAAAATTCATGTCAAAACCTCACATGGATCGATGAGTGTGAGTAAGGGGCCTGTTGGGCAGATTATGACTATCAATGGCTGTTCTGAACCTGTTTGCACACCATGGAACAGGGGTTGGAGAATCTATGGCAGGCTAATTCAAATCTGGATCTCGAAGCCAGTTCCACTCCTGATTTTCATTATTTTCCTCAAGGACTGATTTAGACCTGGGACACCAGGTGATTGCAATTAATTATCAGGTAGGTGGGTGTGTGTGTGTACCCGTTGGGGCTCCAGGGGATGGTGTGTGTGTGTGTGTGTGTGTGTGTGTGTACCCGTTGGGGCTCCAGGGGATGGTGTGTGTGTGTACCTGTTGGGGCTCCAGGGGATGGTGTGTGTGTGTACCTGTTGGGGCTCCAGGGGATGGTGTGTGTGTGTACCTGTTGGGGCTCCAGGGGATGGTGTGTGTGTGTACCCGTTGGGGCTCCAGGGGATGGTGTGTGTGTGTGTGTACCCGTTGGGGCTCCAGGGGATGGTGTGTGTGTGTGTGTACCCGTTGGGGCTCCAGGGGATGGTGTGTGTACCTGTTGGGGCTCCAGGGGATGGTGTGTGTACCTGTTGGGGCTCCAGGGGATGGTGTGTGTACCTGTTGGGGCTCCAGGGGATGGTGTGTGTACCTGTTGGGGCTCCAGGGGATGGTGTGTGTACCTGTTGGGGCTCCAGGGGATGGTGTGTGTACCTGTTGGGGCTCCAGGGGATGGTGTGTGTACCTGTTGGGGCTCCAGGGGATAGTGTGTGTACCTGTTGGGGCTCCAGGGGATGGTGTGTGTACCTGTTGGGGCTCCAGGGGATGGTGTGTGTACCTGTTGGGGCTCCAGGGGATGGTGTGTGTACCTGTTGGGGCTCCAGGGGATGGTGTGTGTACCTGTTGGGGCTCCAGGGGATGGTGTGTGTACCTGTTGGGGCTCCAGGGGATGGTGTGTGTACCTGTTGGGGCTCCAGGGGATGGTGTGTGTACCTGTTGGGGCTCCAGGGGATGGTGTGTGTACCTGTTGGGGCTCCAGGGGATGGTGTGTGTACCTGTTGGGGCTCCAGGGGATGGTGTGTGTACCTGTTGGGGCTCCAGGGGATGGTGTGTGTACCTGTTGGGGCTCCAGGGGATGGTGTGTGTACCTGTTGGGGCTCCAGGGGATGGTGTGTGTACCTGTTGGGGCTCCAGGGGATGGTGTGTGTACCTGTTGGGGCTCCAGGGGATGGTGTGTGTACCTGTTGGGGCTCCAGGGGATGGTGTGTGTACCTGTTGGGGCTCCAGGGGATGGTGTGTGTACCTGTTGGGGCTCCAGGGGATGGTGTGTGTACCTGTTGGGGCTCCAGGGGATGGTGTGTGTACCTGTTGGGGCTCCAGGGGATGGTGTGTGTACCTGTTGGGGCTCCAGGGGATGGTGTGTGTGTGTGTGTGTGTGTACCTGTTGGGGCTCCAGGGGATGGTGTGTGTGTGTGTGTGTGTGTACCTGTTGGGGCTCCAGGGGATGGTGTGTGTGTGTGTGTGTGTGTACCTGTTGGGGCTCCAGGGGATGGTGTGAGTGTGTGTGTGTGTGTGTGTGTGTGTGTACCTGTTGGGGCTCCAGGGGATGGTGTGTGTGTGTGTACCTGTTGGGGCTCCAGGGGATGGTGTGTGTGTGTGTACCTGTTGGGGCTCCAGGGGATGGTGTGTGTGTGTGTGTGTGTGTGTGTGTGTGTACCTGTTGGGGCTCCAGGGGATGGTGTGTGTGTGTGTGTGTGTGTGTACCTGTTGGGGCTCCAGGGGATTGTGTGTGTGTGTGTGTGTGTACCTGTTGGGGCTCCAGGGGATGGTGTGTGTGTGTGTGTGTACCTGTTGGGGCTCCAGGGGATGGTGTGTGTGTGTGTGTGTGTACCTGTTGGGGCTCCAGGGGATGGTGTGTGTGTACACCTGTTGGGGCTCCAGGGGATGGTGTGTGTGTGTGTACCTGTTGGGGCTCCAGGGGATGGTGTGTGTGTGTGTGTACCTGTTGGGGCTCCAGGGGATGGTGTGTGTACCTGTTGGGGCTCCAGGGGATGGTGTGTGTACCTGTTGGGGCTCCAGGGGATGGTGTGTGTGTGTGTGTGTGTGTACCTGTTGGGGCTCCAGGGGATGGTGTGTGTACCTGTTGGGGCTCCAGGGGATGGTGTGTGTGTGTGTGTGTGTGTACCTGTTGGGGCTCCAGGGGATGGTGTGTGTGTGTGTGTGTGTGTACCTGTTGGGGCTCCAGGGGATGGTGTGAGTGTGTGTGTGTGTGTGTGTGTGTGTGTACCTGTTGGGGCTCCAGGGGATGGTGTGTGTGTGTGTACCTGTTGGGGCTCCAGGGGATGGTGTGTGTGTGTGTACCTGTTGGGGCTCCAGGGGATGGTGTGTGTGTGTGTGTGTGTGTGTGTGTGTGTGTGTGTGTGTGTGTGTACCTGTTGGGGCTCCAGGGGATGGTGTGTGTGTGTGTGTGTGTACCTGTTGGGGCTCCAGGGGATTGTGTGTGTGTGTGTGTGTGTACCTGTTGGGGCTCCAGGGGATGGTGTGTGTGTGTGTGTGTACCTGTTGGGGCTCCAGGGGATGGTGTGTGTGTGTGTGTGTGTACCTGTTGGGGCTCCAGGGGATGGTGTGTGTGTGTGTGTGTGTGTACCTGTTGGGGCTCCAGGGGATGGTGTGTGTACCTGTTGGGGCTCCAGGGGATGGTGTGTGTGTGTGTGTGTACACCTGTTGGGGCTCCAGGGGATGGTGTGTGTGTGTGTGTGTACACCTGTTGGGGCTCCAGGGGATGGTGTGTGTGTGTGTACCTGTTGGGGCTCCAGGGGATGGTGTGTGTACCTGTTGGGGCTCCAGGGGATGGTGTGTGTACCTGTTGGGGCTCCAGGGGATGGTGTGTGTACCTGTTGGGGCTCCAGGGGATGGTGTGTGTACCTGTTGGGGCTCCAGGGGATGGTGTGTGTACCTGTTGGGGCTCCAGGGGATGGTGTGTGTACCTGTTGGGGCTCCAGGGGATGGTGTGTGTACCTGTTGGGGCTCCAGGGGATGGTGTGTGTACCTGTTGGGGCTCCAGGGGATGGTGTGTGTACCTGTTGGGGCTCCAGGGGATGGTGTGTGTGTGTGTGTGTGTGTACCTGTTGGGGCTCCAGGGGATGGTGTGTGTACCTGTTGGGGCTCCAGGGGATGGTGTGTGTACCTGTTGGGGCTCCAGGGGATGGTGTGTGTACCTGTTGGGGCTCCAGGGGATGGTGTGTGTACCTGTTGGGGCTCCAGGGGATGGTGTGTGTACCTGTTGGGGCTCCAGGGGATGGTGTGTGTGTGTGTGTGTGTGTGTGTGTACCTGTTGGGGCTCCAGGGGATGGTGTGTGTGTGTGTGTGTGTGTACCTGTTGGGGCTCCAGGGGATGGTGTGAGTGTGTGTGTGTGTGTGTGTGTACCTGTTGGGGCTCCAGGGGATGGTGTGTGTGTGTGTACCTGTTGGGGCTCCAGGGGATGGTGTGTGTGTGTGTACCTGTTGGGGCTCCAGGGGATGGTGTGTGTGTGTGTGTGTGTGTGTGTGTGTACCTGTTGGGGCTCCAGGGGATGGTGTGTGTGTGTGTGTGTACCTGTTGGGGCTCCAGGGGATTGTGTGTGTGTGTGTGTGTGTGTACCTGTTGGGGCTCCAGGGGATGGTGTGTGTGTGTGTGTGTACCTGTTGGGGCTCCAGGGGATGGTGTGTGTGTGTGTGTGTGTGTACCTGTTGGGGCTCCAGGGGATGGTGTGTGTGTGTGTGTGTGTGTGTGTACCTGTTGGGGCTCCAGGGGATGGTGTGTGTGTGTGTGACCTGTTGGGGCTCCAGGGGATGGTGTGTGTGTGTGTGTACCTGTTGGGGCTCCAGGGGATGGTGTGTGTGTGTGTGTGTACCTGTTGGGGCTCCAGGGGATGGTGTGTGTGTGTGTACCTGTTGGGGCTCCAGGGGATGGTGTGTGTGTGTGTGTGACCTGTTGGGGCTCCAGGGGATGGTGTGTGTGTGTGTACCTGTTGGGGCTCCAGGGGATGGTGTGTGTGTGTGTACCTGTTGGGGCTCCAGGGGATGGTGTGTGTGTGTGTGTGTACCTGTTGGGGCTCCAGGGGATGGTGTGTGTGTGTGTACCTGTTGGGGCTCCAGGGGATGGTGTGTGTGTGGTGTACCTGTTGGGGCTCCAGGGGATGGTGTGTGTGTGTGTGTGTGTACCTGTTGGGGCTCCAGGGGATGGTGTGTGTGTGTGTGTGTGTACCTGTTGGGGCTCCAGGGGATGGTGTGTGTGTGTGTGTGTGTACCTGTTGGGGCTCCAGGGGATGGTGTGTGTGTGTGTGTGTGTACCTGTTGGGGCTCCAGGGGATGGTGTGTGTGTGTGTGTGTGTACCTGTTGGGGCTCCAGGGGATGGTGTGTGTGTGTGTGTGTGTACCTGTTGGGGCTCCAGGGGATGGTGTGTGTGTGTGTGTGTGTACCTGTTGGGGCTCCAGGGGATGGTGTGTGTGTGTGTGTGTGTACCTGTTGGGGCTCCAGGGGATGGTGTGTGTGTGTGTGTGTGTACCTGTTGGGGCTCCAGGGGATGGTGTGTGTGTGTGTGTGTGTACCTGTTGGGGCTCCAGGGGATGGTGTGTGTGTGTGTGTGTGTACCTGTTGGGGCTCCAGGGGATGGTGTGTGTGTGTGTGTGTGTGTGTGTGTGTGGGTGGGTGGTGTGTGTGTGTGTGTGTGTGTACCTGTTGGGGCTCCAGGGGATGGTGTGTGTGTGTGTGTGTGTGTGTGTACCTGTTGGGGCTCCAGGGGAGGTGGTGTGTGTGTGTGTGTGTGGACCTGTTGGGGCTCCAGGGGATGGTGTGTGTGTGTGTGTGTGTGTACCTGTTGGGGCTCCAGGGGATGGTGTGTGTGTGTGTGTGTGTGTACCTGTTGGGGCTCCAGGGGATGGTGGGTGTGTGTGTGTACCTGTTGGAGCTCCAGGGGATGGTGGGTGTGTGTGTGTACCTGTTGGGGCTCCAGGGGATGGTGTGTGTGTGTGTGTACACCTGTTGGGGCTCCAGGGGATGGTGTGTGTGTGTGTGTGTGTACACCTGTTGGGGCTCCAGGGGATGGTGTGTGTGTGTGTGTGTGTGTACACCTGTTGGGGCTCCAGGGGATGGTGTGTGTGTGTGTGTACCTGTTGGGGCTCCAGGGGATGGGTGGGTGTGTGTGTGTACCTGTTGGGGCTCCAGGGGATGGTGTGTGTGTGTGTGGTACCTGTTGGGGCTCCAGGGGATGGTGTGTGTGTGTGTACCTGTTGGGGCTCCAGGGGATGGTGTGTGTGTGTGTACCTGTTGGGGCTCCAGGGGATGGTGTGTGTGTGTGTGTACCTGTTGGGGCTCCAGGGGATGGTGTGTGTGTGTGTGTACCTGTTGGGGCTCCAGGGGATGGTGTGTGTGTGTGTGTACCTGTTGGGGCTCCAGGGGATGGTGTGTGTGTGTGTACCTGTTGGGGCTCCAGGGGATGGTGTGTGTGTGTGTACCTGTTGGGGCTCCAGGGGATGGTGTGTGTGTGTGTACCTGTTGGGGCTCCAGGGGATGGTGTGTGTGTGTGTACCTGTTGGGGCTCCAGGGGATGGTGTGTGTGTGTGTACCTGTTGGGGCTCCAGGGGATGGTGGGTGTGTGTACCTGTTGGGGCTCCAGGGGATGGTGTGTGTGTGTACCTGTTGGGGCTCCAGGGGATGGTGGGTGTGTGTGTGTGTGTGTGTGTGTGTACCTGTTGGGGCTCCAGGGGATGGTGGGTGTGTGGGTGTGTGTGTGTGTGTACCTGTTGGGGCTCCAGGGGATGGTGGGTGTGTGTGTGTGTGTGTGTGTGTGTACCTGTTGGGGCTCCAGGGGATGGTGGGTGTGTGTGTGTGTGTGTGTGTACCTGTTGGGGCTCCAGGGGATGGTGGGTGTGGTGTGTGTGTACCTGTTGGGGCTCCAGGGGATGGTGGGTGTGTGTGTACCTGTTGGGGCTCCAGGGGATGGTGGGTGTGTGTGTACCTGTTGGGGCTCCAGGGGATGGTGGGTGTGTGTGTACCTGTTGGGGCTCCAGGGGATGGTGGGTGTGTGTGTACCTGTTGGGGCTCCAGGGGATGGTGGGTGTGTGTGTACCTGTTGGGGCTCCAGGGGATGGTGGGTGTGTGTGTGTGTGTACCTGTTGGGGCTCCAGGGGATGGTGGGTGTGTGTGTGTGTGTGTGTACCTGTTGGGGCTCCAGGGGATGGTGGGTGTGTGTGTGTGTGTGTGTACCTGTTGGGGCTCCAGGGGATGGTGTGTGTGTGTGTGTGTGTGTACCTGTTGGGGCTCCAGGGGATGGTGTGTGTGTGTGTGTGTGTGTACCTGTTGGGGCTCCAGGGGATGGTGTGTGTGTGTGTGTGTGTGTACCTGTTGGGGCTCCAGGGGATGGTGTGTGTGTGTGTGTGTGTGTACCTGTTGGGGCTCCAGGGGATGGTGGGTGTGGTGTGTGTGTGTACCTGTTGGGGCTCCAGGGGATGGTGGGTGTGTGTGTGTGTGTACCTGTTGGGGCTCCAGGGGATGGTGTGTGGGTGTGTGTGTGTACCTGTTGGGGCTCCAGGGGATGGTGTGTGGGTGTGTGTGTGTACCTGTTGGGGCTCCAGGGGATGGTGTGTGGGTGTGTGTGTGTACCTGTTGGGGCTCCAGGGGATGGTGTGTGGGTGTGTGTGTGTACCTGTTGGGGCTCCAGGGGATGGTGTGTGGGTGTGTGTGTGTACCTGTTGGGGCTCCAGGGGATGGTGGGTGTGTGTACCTGTTGGGGCTCCAGGGGATGGTGTGTGTGTGTGTGTGTACCTGTTGGGCCTCCAGGGGATGGTGGGTGTGTGTGTGTACCTGTTGGGGCTCCAAGGGATGGTGTGTGTGTGTGTACCTGTTGGGGCTCCAGGGGATGGTGTGTGTGTGTGTGTGTGACCTGTTGGGGCTCCAGGGGATGGTGGGTGTGTGTGTGTGTGTGGACCTGTTGGGGCTCCAGGGGATGGTAGGTGTGTGTGTGTACCTGTTGGGGATCCAGGGGATGGTGGGTGTGTGTGTGTGTACCTGTTGGGGCTCCAGGGGATGGTGGGTGTGTGTGTGTACCTGTTGGGGCTCCAGGGGATGGTGGGTGTGTGTGTGTACCTGTTGGGGCTCCAGGGGATGGTGGGTGTGTGTGTGTACCTGTTGGGGCTCCAGGGGATGGTGGGTGTGTGTGTGTACCTGTTGGGGCTCCAGGGGATGGTGGGTGTGTGTGTGTACCTGTTGGGGCTCCAGGGGATGGTGGGTGTGTGTGTGTACCTGTTGGGGCTCCAGGGGATGGTGGGTGTAAGGCTGGCGTCTGGGAACAGGATGCCGTTGTCTTTGATGCGGTCCAGAGCATAGTGCATCTCACACAGGGGCAGGCGGTTCAACTGAAACTGCAGCTCCACCTGGGGCAGAGGGGAACACAGGAGTGGTCACTTATTTAGGTCACTCAAACCAAGTGTTTCGAGACTAAATAAAGATGCAGTTTAGAGAGGTTTAGCTGGAAACTATTGGCTCTACATAACTGACATATTACTCAATGGCCTATCAACGCAATGCTAAGATGGTTGTCACAAATTCAAAGTGCCGGTCTCCCTCGCTCCTTTTTAATGGACCAGGGGCAACCATTTATAGGGCCCTATAAAAATCTGTTTTATTTTTCCATGTTTTTCTCTCTCCAGGTTTTCCCTCTCAAAAATCACAGTGTTTTAATAGAAAATGGTACACCACATCAATACTTACACCACATCAGGACAACATTTGAGGTCTGGGGGAAATGATTTTTTGTTGTTGGTGTAGTCACCCTTTAATTCCAGCGTGCCCATTGGAAAAGGCTGATTAGATATATTTTTGTAGTGCACATGTGATGGTAGAGTTTGCAAAACAAATAACCACTGGATTGATGCAAATAACCATGACATCATGTCAGGTAAGCATAGGCTACTTTGTGTAGTTAACATTTAATTGAGGTTCTTGGGAAAACCTTTCAATCTAGCGGAAGACTGTTCATCGCTAACGGCTACATATAGTGGTAGACGCGCACACAGACGGGGAATTCATTGCCTCTTCACAAAGTTGCAGGAAATGTGAATCACTGATGCATTCTGTTCGTGTCTTATGTGCAACAACAACTTCCCTGGAGCGCCTTCCGTGTTCTCCACATCGCGGATTGTATACAGGCAGTTACAATTTAATTCCATTGCGCACCTAGAAAGAGGCTGGGATTGTTTTTGTAGCGCAGGTAGAATTAGCTAAACAAATACTCACTGGATGAATGCAGATAATCATGATGTCATTCTGCCTGGTAAGCATAGGCTACTTTGTACTTAATATTGATTTAAAACAGGTTTTGGGGAAAGCCTTTCTGTCTACCAGATTTTCATTAGCATCATAGCCACCAGCTACACAAAGTGCTGCTGTGCGCACCGCATATACAAGTTCAAACCTTTTTTGTTATATAGTTGACTTCCGTTTTATTGTCTAGATTCCGTGATTCCATCCCTACATTTGTTCCTCATCTGGGGTCAGTCTGCTTGGCACTGGTAATCATGGCTCTTCGTTTAACTAGGGGGCACGTTCTCTCCCTGACAAAGTTCTGTTTCATTTCATAACAGCATGGGTTTTCCACCGGGTGGCTAGATGGCTAGCTCTAATTCCCCCGTCGACACGGGCCCTGTCCTAATCACTTAGACATGAGCTGCTCCAAAACACGACGGACAGATTATATTCCCTGCAACAGGCTTGTTCGGATAATTGCTTATGCCCGGGCCTCGCTTTCCCCTGCCAGCCCATCATTCACACCGGCGGGTAAGAACAGCCTTTAGCCGCCACTGGGCAAAGTAATTGGGATCTCTCGCCGCGCTGGCAGAGTGCAATTTTCCCTGGAGCGCCAGCCTTACCGTGGACGGCGCTAACCTTTGTGAAGTGGCAATCGATACTGGGACCTTTCACCCTGAGAGTTTGCTTTCGCTAAAGCCTCAGACGGAGAGGTGACCCTTTCATTAAAGATTTCTCAGCTCTCAAATGGCAGAGGACACAGTGGAATGGGAGATTGAAAAGACTGAAAGAAGGATGGGGTGGTGGGCCTTTAAGGGGTTTAAACCGTTCCCCCGACTCAGAGAATAGTTTCTATGCCATCTCCTCTGTCCTACATGGGACATAAACAAGCTTTTCGAGGCTGACGCCATATCAAGGGAGATGTCCTTGTGACTCAAACGCATTATACCTTACCCATGGTGTGATTATGTGTTGTATTGAAATACAGGGAACAAATGCAACATCCTCCATATTGGAACTTGGCTAAAATGGCACCTACTCCATACTGGACATTAGATCTGTTCATCCAATAACCTACCCACAAAAATAAATAGAAAAACACCTATTGCGGCAGCTATCATGTTTTAAATCTCACTTGAAAAATAAATGATCTATTCTAACCAATCAACTTTTCTGTAGCAACTTGTTGCTAGGTCAATCAGTGTTATACAACGATGTATTTGGTCCGTACCTGCAGTTCCCTATCAGGTATCAACCCCAGCTCCTCGCAGCAGTCCTTGCATATCCGCAGGAAAATGTAGTCCTTGGTCTTCTCTTCGATGCAGGCCTCATAGACACGCTCCTTGACCCCAGGGGGCTGGCTGCACCACTCCTGGCGGGCCAGGGGCAACAGCAAGACAGAGTTCACCTTGGTCATGACAAGTCGGCCCGCCAGCGTGTCCTCCGACAGCGTCTCAGTCAGCTTGAAGCGGGCAAAGAGCTGTCCGTTCTGGGCGTACTTGGCGCCACCCGAGATGCCCGTCAGCATGAAGCTGGTGACCAGCTGGAGGTTGACTTTGATGTTGAACCTGGTGGGAGAGGACATTTTGTCATCAGCCAGAAATTAGTCGAACGAGAGCATTAGCATTGTTAGAAAATGATGTGACGGAGGAGAGGCGGGAGTTGGGGAGAAGTAGGCCTGAGCGAAGTTAGCCAGAAATGGACATCAGAATTAGGCCTAATTTAATTGGAAATAGACATTAGCATTGTTAGCCAGTGCTGAGGTGACTTTGATGTTGAACTTGGGAGGGGAGAGGATAGGACAGTGGCAAAGATGGCTAACAATGAAATGGGACTGGACTGGAGTCATTGCAAAATATGCACCATGTTTAACTGGAATAAGGTTGTAAGGGTGTAACCTCTTTACTTCCTGAAATTTGACCTTATCTCATTCTGTTCATTTATATGCAAACAGTGATTGTTGTGATCCACAGTGGTTTACATGGCAAATGTTTTGCCCGGAGGCATTCACATAGACAGCTGTTAGTGGTAAAAATATGTTTGTGTTGGGTAAAAGAATATGGGTTTGTTTGGCATGAAAATCTACCAATTGCTATTTCAGCAGAGTGGCAAAACTGACTTGGACCATATGTTTGTCAGCTTTGGGAGTCCCTTAGGTAAGCTAGGGACCTTAACAATTAGACAGCATTGCAGATTAATCGTTGAATGATCATTTGTTTGGAAAAGAAAAAAAGACACTGGAGTTGTGCCAAGTAGTCACAGGTGGTTCATGGACAGCCTAAATAATTCTCTCTGATATCAATTTCTCTTATCAAGACAGCAATACTGTGAAGGGTATTTGACAGGGACATTAGACTATATTATAGTAGTATTAATACAATATTCATTTTTGTATTATATATCCTAATATGGTGTATTAATTATATTGTATATTATTATATAAAACTATTACATAGTCTGTATTGAATCAGATGAGCATGCATGCAAAGCCAGAAATTCACAGGTCCATGAACACCCCATGAAGCCCCATACTTCCCGGACATAAAATAACTTTAAAATGGAGAATCTCCATAGAAAATGCTTCTTGTCCAGGTCTCAGCTTAATCTGTTGCCCGGGAAACCGGCCCTCAATGGTAAATTGGATGATTGAGAGGAATCCATTCCACAGCCCCAGGCAAATGACAATAACATTGAAGGAGTGGGGGAGGGGAACAGTGGAACAGTGGGGGAGGGGAACCCTGGTTCCTTCCACTGGGTTGACTGAGTGAAGGCTGGGGGGCCTTTGATTAGGTCTTAATCAGGGTTGGATTGCTGTGATAACCTGGTCTCCTTCTCACCTTCCACTGAGGACAGCAGCAGGTGTCGAATTACAGGGGGGTTTTGGGGAGTCGCCTTAGTTTATACACAAGAAAGTACTTCTATTCTAAAACAAAACTGTCCTGGTCTGGGGGAAATCTCTGGGGATGCTGAGGAGATATGCCTAATCCAAAGGGCTTTAGCTGTGTGCCTGGCCACGTGTGTAGTGTACACACACACACACACACACACACACACACACACACCCTTTTACTGTGGAAGATCGACTCTGACACCTTGTGGTGGGCCAGTCTTACAGACCCCCGTTCAATCCAGAATGTCTACACACTACATAAAACATAACACTAAAATGTATATTCGCAGGTATCAAGAGGTGTGACTGACTAAAAATAAATAAAAGGACCAACCCTTCGGAGAAAACAGACTCAATCAGTACACACTCTTTACAATTAAAAGACAATTATCACTAGCAATGGAAGTGCTATTTAAAAAGTGTCTTTTTAGCAATACAACCCATTGTCAGTGGTTGAAGGTTTTCAGAATAGGACTGATTGGAAACAAGACTACAACAAAGAGGCTCTCACTCACTTGCTGACTTCTTTGTACTGGGCGATCTCCTCGATGTAGAGCAGGTCGTGCAGGCGGGCCTGGTAGTTGTCCCGGGTCAGGGTCTTGTCCAGGACCGACTGGGTGAAGAGCTGGTCGGCCGACAGGGGGATCTGGTAGCGGGCCAGCAGGCTGCGGTCCAGGTCCACAGTCTCGTTGGGGCTGAACTCCACGATGGTCTTGCAGGACGGGTCCCAGCGCTTGGCCGTCATCAGGAGCTGCTGCCTGGCTTGCATTAGGTGCTCCAGGTCTGGAGAGGGTGAAAACCACACCTTCCATTAATATTGACACTTGAGCATGACGGCAGGTAGCCTACTGATTAGAGAGTTGGGCCAGTAACCAACCGAAAGGTTGCTGGATCGAATCCCCGAGCTGATAAGGTAAAAATCTGTCATTCTGCCCCTGAACAAGGCAGTTAACCCACTGTTCCTAGGTGTCATTGTAAATAAGAATTTGTTCTTAACTGACTTGCCTAGATAAATAAAGAGGTAAGAAAATTAAATATTGGCCTGCACTTGAGTATTTTTGATGGCTCAGCTGGTAAGACCAGGGTTGTGCGTTGGATTCCCGCATGGGCCATATATACATTTTACTGTAAGTCACGGGATTTTGGGTAAGGCTAGACAGAATCTGCAGGTTCTTACTCATAGAGACCTATATAATCCTGATATTATTATTCCAATCCTATTGAATCTTATCAAATCGCGTTCATGCATTTGTCTGTAAACATAATAATGGCTAACAGTGTTCTGAATTTTCTGACGTTTTGATTCCACAAGTATTACTTTATTTCAAATCCTCTTCCAGCTTAGGAAGGGGAGCTTAGGAAAATTCTGCCCACGCAGATTCCACCTGGCCCAAATCACGGGGAATATTGACCTGCTACAAAAGCTATGAGGACTGGCCAGTACACAGATAATTTTTTTACATAACCAAAGGATAAAAAGAACAATTAACATTGCATTTGCACGTCTGAAATAGTGAGTAAAAGAAGTCTTTAGTAAGTCTGTAGCGTCATACCCAAGAAGACTTCAGGCTGTAATCGCTGCCAAAGGTGCTTCAACAAAGTACTGAGTAAAGGGTCTGAATACTTATTTCTAAAAACCTGTTTTTGCTTTGTCATTAAGGGGTATTGTGTGTAAACTGATAAAAGGGGGAAAAAAATGTTTGAAATCAATTTTAGAGTAAGGCTGTAACGTAACAAAATGTGGAAAAAGTCAAAGGGTCTGAATACTTTCCGAATGCGCTGTACATGGCTGCCGTATCACTCAGGTTGGTGCTACACATTGTGGTGGATAGGGTGAGTTCAGTTGCCTCCTATTACATCGCTAAGCACTGAGGCCTTTTAAGGAATGTCACACGTGCAACCCATTATCAATATAACCCAACTTCTATTTTCCTAATCATTTTAGTTTTGGTTTTATTGTGTTAGAAACTTGGACTACTGAGGGAGGGTGGGAGGTTATAAAGTTATAACTGAAAACGTCAATATCTCTCACAAAAAAACAAAACACCTTCTATGGAGGCAGCGTCCACCATGATGCGCTGCATCAGCACGGGCTCCGAGCCAAAGTCGAAGACGATGGTCTGGCGGAAGGTGCCGAAGATTTCGGTGCTGAAGCCCACCACCACCGTGTAGACGCAGTGGTCCATGCCGTTGTCGGCCGCCAGCGCCTCCTCGCCCGCTGTCCACTCTTGGCAGCCCTCGGCCGCCGCCTGCAGCCGCTGGGCGCCGGCATCGCCAACCGACACGGCCGTGATGGAGAAGTGGGGCCGGTGGGCGTCATAGAGCAGGGCGATGCGGTACAGCTTCCTCACAGGCTGAGGGGGAGGGGCAGAAAGTGTGAAATCAGAGATAACGGGCTACTTTGCATCACATGCGAGTGCTCTTTGGAAGCATTGTCAGTCAGTTACAGTCTAAGAGTATATCAATGGGTATATGAAAAAGTTGGCTTTTGAGAGTGAATGTTCAGACGCATAAGTACATGGTCTCCTGCTGTGGTGCTGGGAATGGGGGTAAAAAAAAATCTAAATATGATACAAATTTCTCCCACACACGACCTCTGCACAATTATTTTATCTGTGTTATGATAATGTCTTGATAAAGGTCCACGTGACCAAACCAACATGCAGAGCTTTCCTGTGCGTGGGAGCAGTCTTTATCAAAGTTGCTTATAATGATATGGCCGTGCACGGCCTACAGATAACAGTCAGATGTTGATTTCAAATCAAAATTTACTCGTGTGGTGCTTTTGGAAATATATTTATTTGAAACCATTGGTTGCATCTCAAACCGCACTCTATTCCCTATATACTGCTTTTGACCAAAAACCCTATGGGTCCTAGTCAAAAGTAGTGCACTATATAGAGAATAGGGTGCCATGTATAAGGAATAGGGTGGTATTTGGTGTGCTGACATTGAGTGAGACAGAGCACCTGTTACCTTGCAGAACAGGGAGAAGGTCCAGGAGTGAGCTGATTTCTTGGTGGTGACCGTTACGGAGAGGTTGGAGCTGTGTTCCACGTTGACGCCGTCCAAATAGTCACTCAGCTACGGCAGGAACAGAACAGAACACAACACCATTCATGCCAAGTTAAGGAGAGTTGAACAAAATAAAAGCCTGGCTAAAATGAGGACATAACAGCTTAATAGAATGTACATTTTAAAAGGGCAGTTTATTTGAGATAAGTAGACAAAATGAAAGAGTCAACAAGTCTAAAAATCAATATGCTGAAAGTACAGCAGCACTGCATCTACACCTGCATCAGCCTCAAGGGCTCTGTCCCAATACAAGCATCTTTACTTCCTCCCCTCCTTGAAGTACTAATCCCTGATCTGACCACCTCTCAATTTGGGTTAGATCAGTGATTACTTGAAGGGAGGCAGGGAGCTCGTGTTAACGCATTTGAAGACCCAAGCAAACAGCTTCTCGGCCTGTCCTCCACTAGTTAAAATCAGTGATTACTTCCAGTAAGGGAGGGTGTATTTTAACATTAGTCTATTAAGGCCATAGATAAGTGACTAGACTAGGGTTAACTGACCACTTTCTCAGGGGAGAGAGAGTTCATCCACTTCTCGATGAGCGCCTCCATGTAGTTCTCGGTGAAGTGCTTGCTCTCCTGCTGCTGCTTGAGGCGGATGAGGCGCGAGGCGTAGCGTTTCTGCCACTCCATCAGCTCCTCCTGGGAGTGGGCCGACGTGCACTGGGCACCGTAGCGACACAGGCCCTGCTCCACGAACCTGGAGGAGCATGACGAAGACAACGGGACATTCAACCAGGTGGCGTCAACTTGTTACGTGGTTTTCATTTCCAATAGTGTCCGGGAAACCAACCCCCAAGGACCAAAAGCCAAAGGGCCTCACCCTCTGAACCAACACTGAAAAACTGTGTCAGTTACTCAGCTAGGTAACAAGAGTTAATAAATGTTTATTGCTTGAAAAACAAGCCCATGTTTGCAGCAGGTGGACATAATACAGGTACAATAACAATGGCTTTAATTGTAGGCCACTCAATGTACAAATGTGACAAAGTGATTGCATACAACATGCCAATTACTTGTTAAACTAGCCATGTAATATGTTATATGAACTATGGTCTTACGCCACCGGTATAAGAGTCTGCAACGCACGATAGCATTACCTTTTACACAGCGTGTACTCCTCACTGCTGGTAACTCCTCTAGGCGGGGGGCGAAACTGCCATCCATCCCGTACTTTTGACCACAAGGACATAACTACATCAACAAAACATCCCACTCACACAGTAAATAAGCACCTACATATGGACTTTGAGTCAAGCTTTTGAGACTTGAGTCAAAGTGAAAATGAAATCCAATTCTAAAGGCTTGGTCTTTCGATATCCTGCGACCGGGCGTTAAATAAGAGCTTTCCTTTTCGAAGCAAATCTGAGCATTGAGCCTGACTGTGTGTTGAGCACAAGCTGTGAAATCGTTGACATATATAAACGCATCCAAATATATATTTTTTTTCCCGCGTGAGGACGACTTGCTCACCTTCCTCGTTGTCGTCTGTATATTCTGGAGCCATTTCGCCACGAATGGCCTGTGAGAGAGAGAAAGTATTGTATTCATAAGACAATAACATTTAATGTCCACTCAAACAATTAGTTGACCTCGAGTACTGCAACAGGTGATAAATCTGCAGTGTCATTCACTTAAATATGATCAATACTCATAGGCCAAAGTCCAACATAAGGCAAGACCACCTCACACAAACACTTACTTCAATTTCTGAGAGAAGCATTTTTAATCTAGTTAAGTCCTTTGTGACGATGCCGTTCTGAAGAAGAAAAGGTATAGGAAATACATTACAACACATACAATATCAGCAAGCATATCCAAAAGGATTTTAGACTATCAATTAAAGAGACTTGGCACAGTCACTGGTCAATACAAAATATTATTGGATACATACATTTTCTGAATAACACATTTGTTTATCCCAAAACCAAATCCATTCACAGGCTGGTCAAAATGGTTCTGTGGATGCCGCTTATGATTCTTATACTTGATGCAGCAGCATGTTTGTTGCTCCCTGGTTCTAGTCAACTTGAGAACAAATAACTGATTTCATATCTACGCTTTTTGGTTGCCAGATAAGACACCAGAGTGTTCAGGCTTTGCGTTTCACTGTTGAAGGTTATCTGCTTTTGGGAGTTTAACTAAGGGACAGTATCCTCATGAGAATCAAGCTTGTTTCCTGACACCAGAACAGGGCATCACACACTTAAAATAAATCACAAAATTGAAACGGTCACTTGGGCACTGCCTGTTAATCTAAAAAGGTATTCATATTTTAGGAATTACTTTTTTTCAAGTCAATTGAGATATGCAACACTAATATTTGGCTATTTTCTGACATTTACCCTCATGTAAAGAGGCTGGAGAATAACATAGCTACAAACCCTTAAAAGCATATCGATTCAACAGTCAACATGAACACTTCCTCTGTGCTGAGAGAACCTGCTTCATAAAAAACCCAGAGGACATTTCCTGGAAAAGTCAAAGGAACCAAATATTCCAGCTGCTCTCAGAGCTAAATGGCTGTGTTTGTCTCCATAGATCAGTTATAGGAGGTGGAGGGAAAAGGAGCAAAATGGAAGAAGGAAAATGAGGTGAAGGGAGAAGAGGGGTGAAAAGGAGGAAAAGGCAGAAGGAGAAAGAGGGGGAGGTGGAAAGGGGAGGGTGGAAAAGGAGGAGGTGGAAGAGGAGGAGAAAAAGGTGTGGGGAAAAATAACAGAGGGAGAAAGAAGAGGTGATAAACTAGGAGGGTGAAAAAGATGGTGTAGGTGTTGAAGAGGCAGGGTTAACAGAGAAGTAAGGCCGGGAGCAAGTGTTACCAGAGGCTCCCCAAACAGGGACTTGGAGAGGAGGCCAGCCACTTCGTGCAGGCTGCCGTCCAGCAGCATGCAGCGCAGGCTGGCCTGAAACGACCCGTCTCCCTTGGCCAGCTCCTCGGCCAGAACTACAATAAACACACACAGGACGACAGGGAATGTTACTTTGCGTGATCGCACTGCACTACATTGCGTGGAACGTGTGCTCACTCCCATCACATCGAACTGCATTCTCTCCACCCAAGTCACATGACATAGGCATAGCTGCTGAACTGAAGCAGGCATGGTGTGGTAAAGTGCTGCGACACAGGGCTATGACCACCAATGTTATTCTAACTGCTTGTCTTGACATGGGCATAGCTAGCTACTGAAGCAGGCATGGCGTGCAGAAGTCCCGCTCCACGCGGCTACGACAGCTAATGTTATGCAAACCACTTGTCTTGTAAGTTTTCACTAACTTGAGCTTGAACCTTAGCGCTGACATTTTCCCAAGATGTTGACCTGTTTCTAACCCTAACATTTGTTTAGCATAACATCATGTCTAGAATGATTTTAATAGCAATGAAACTATCTGAGATGACTAATTGCCAATAAAAACGTAAGGTCTGTTGAGTAGGACTGTGTTATACCTATAGAGTTGGATAGAGGGCGTCTTTGGCGCATTGGCTCTGGGCAAATTCCAATCAGGGCTATATCCATTTGAAATAGTCTTGTTTTTTTTTTATAGTTACATATCGGGGCTATTATTTGACGATATCGTATCATTTTAACAATAATTCAATAGAAAATGTTGCGCTAGTAGACTGTACCTGCACCAAAACTCCAGTATTTTTCCTTCATAGCTTGTTTTCTATCTTTTTTTAATAGGGAGCCAATTTCTTTTCAGCACTTTTATTTTTCTAACGGATCCAAACTCGTTTTCTCATGCTCTCTCGACTCTCTGCAGCCGACATAGGCTTAGCCATATGTTTGGAACATCGAATCGCAATAAAATCATTGTATTCAAATCGCAATACATAGAGAATCAAAATACATATCATATCTGCACCTAAGTATTGTGATAACATCGTATTGTGAGGTCCCTAGCAATTCCCAGCCCTAATTTTAAAGTAGTCCATGTGATCTTCTATGAGTTTTTAAATGGTGAAAGCACTCCATGGCACTGCCCATGCAAAAACAGGCTTTATGGCAAGTGCATCCTCTATCCAAGTCTATAGTTGGTATATGACTGTGTAACCTGAGGATGGGACTTCAATACAATGGGTTATGATAAGTACTCCACCAACTCACCATGTTTGCAGTCTTCATCTGCTTGATCATAGTTTTTCTGGTGGTAGAAAGAAAACAAGAAAACAGGAAGTCAAAGCAGCAGAATGACTGACCTCGTGGGTTTTATATGACAGAGGTCCTGACTGAGTCTTAGATAAGTGCTCAGAACTGATATCTTTGCTACTCAGAGCGGAGTCACTCGCAATATAATTATAGTACTTAAGTAGTCTCTATAATCGTGAGGCTTAAGTAGTGGGGTATACTTTTAGTGCTAGAAGGAGATAACAGTGCAGTTAGCGGCAGAGAAATGAAAGGAGGTGGGACCTTGGTTCGTTTTATCTGGTTCTCAGAAAACAAATCCAAGTCAAGATGGGCTTATGACACTTTACTTGAACACACTTAAATTCAAACCCATTTGTGGGCCATATGCCCACTGAGGGAGTGGGTACGGGTGTGGGCCCAAAGGTGTGCATCCCGGATCAGTCTGACGTCTCACCAGCTGTAGCAGGGCGGCTATCCTGTAGAGCAGGGCGCGGCTGCGGAGGGGGGTAACCGTGTCGTTGGGGGGGTTGGATGCGGGGGTACCAGGGCTGGGAAGGGCCGGGGGGCCGAGGGCCAGCAGCGCATCTGTGCAGTGGCTCACCGCCACCTCGTACTCCCGCCTGGCTAACGATCCGCTGGCTTCTTCACATGACTTCTCCGCTCTCCTGTCCGCCATGACTCAGGGACAGAATGTCTGGAGAGAGAGAGAGAGAAAAGGGGCATTTAAGTTGCACCTAGACACCGATCGTGGGTCAGTTTAGGATTTTCCCCACTAATGGTAAAGGTAAGGATTGGGGGAGAGGAAGATGATTCTAGACCTGTACCGAGTGGAAACTTCACCCCGGAGTGAGAGACAGGGGGAGATGGGGGGGGGGGGGGGGCAATGCTATTTCTGTGATGGGGTACTTGGGGTAGTGGGCTGGTAGGTCTATTTGTAGACACTTGCTTTGACGAGTTGAAATATCTTGGAATCCATCTGTGTTGGTACATAGACCTATATTCTCCTCCCAGCTAAAAATAAGTAGTCACGTGTGGCACTACAAACCTAAGTTAGTCCTACTGGCTCCTAAGCTGTGTGTACACTAGGCTTGGGCGGTATACCTTATTTGGAAATAGCCATGGGATGTTTTTTTCCAATACTGTTTAAACTATTTCTTAGATTTTTTTTTTTTTTATACATTTGAATATTTGCAGCTACTTTTTAAGTAAATACCTACAGTCAACTTGTGCAATACATTAGGTGATAAACATCACACTAAATTTCA
This sequence comes from Salmo salar, assembly GCF_965601325.2. Taxonomy (NCBI): domain Eukaryota; kingdom Metazoa; phylum Chordata; class Actinopteri; order Salmoniformes; family Salmonidae; genus Salmo; species Salmo salar. The sequence goes on along the minus strand of NC_138292.1, from coordinate 54,444,337 downwards.
CCTGTCACAATTTTTCATTATGAAGCTTACTGGTGGTCCCCAGTCACATGGTGTTTGTTTACAAGCACACAACATGAGACCAGAGCCTTGTAAATTAAGCTGTAGGGCAGCAATGCGCTCATTGGCAATCTCTATGGGATTTTACATGTACTTGTTTGAATTGCTAACCTTCGGATTACAGAGGCTCAGTTGGGTTTGAACATTTGTGTTCAGTGCGAATATTACAGAATATCCCGGGATGGCTCAAGGTCGGTATGAAGGTATGACAATCTTACGCTGTCCCAGAAAGTTTGAGATCAGAGACAAAATTCCCATGTCGTTGCGTACTTGGGGCGTGCGGTCGTCACTGACGCTCGTTTAATGAGCAGGTCAGAGATGCAATTTGAGGACTACCGATCCTGTCTTTGAGCAGTCCCATACGTCCCAATATTCTCAAACATGTTTGACAAAATCTGCAATGCTCTTGGAATGTGAGATGTGCAACGCCAAATGTAAAGAACGGCGAATAGTAATAGCCAATGAGAACTCGCCTGAGAAGTAGCCAGTGAGAGAGATGATGACGTTGTTTTGCATCAACCAGAATGTGTAGACTCTCAAAGCAGGAGAGATGACTACTAGTATGCATTTGTACTTGTCTTTAACCAAAGCTTCAAATCATTACAGTTCTGAAGTTCACAATCAATGATATTCAATGATATTCAATTCAAAAATGTTGGCTAGATAGATTTCAACTCTGTATGGCAAGGGCGAATGTCTGACTGAAAACGTCTGAGGCTGCTTTGAGCCACAGCTTGTTCTAGCTAAGTTTACAAATCTAAATCACATCACATCGTTTCCCGCAAAACGGCGTGGTATCGAGAATCCTCACGACCAACTGAAGAATCTTGTACAGTGTGGCTCGTCTGTGCTGTGCCACATTGTTTAGTGTGCGCACCATTATGTTGGCAAGACAAAAACATCTACAGGAAAGATGGTTGTTTAACGTGAGGCTCAGCGATGTTAGGATTTTGAAAGTGTCGGGTTTAGGGTACACCCGGCATTGCATAGGTGGTGTGCAATACTTACAATGCCACAGAATTCTAGGCTATGTATTCATTTCATAGGGGCAACAATTTTCTAAGTGATTAAAAGTTTAGGGTTTTCAAATATAGTAGTCAAATGTTTTAACTGTTCCACAGCTAGCACACCAGATTCAACTTGTCAACTAATCATCAAGGTGAATCAGGGGAGCTGGTTCAAGCCTACAACAAAATTGTGACTTGTCTGGGGGTCCACGAGAAGAGGTTTGAAAACCAGTGTACTAGCCTAAAAAGCAACTGATTTATTTTTATTTTACCTTTATTTAACTAGGCAAGTAAGTTAAGAACAAATTCTTATTTACAATGACGGCCTCCCCTGGCCAAACCCTAACCCGGACGATGCTGGGCCAATTGTGCGCCGCCCTATTTGACTCCCAATCACCGCCGGTTGTGATACAGCCTGGAATATGGTCAGAGAAAAAGTGCTATGTGGGGTTCCCTGAAACAAGAACCACATCCTTTTTTGATGTCATAACAAATGTGCTGAGAGGCCAAGCAGTATTTCCACTGTGGTAGTAGGTCTATTTACAGGCTTAGTTGTTTACCAAGGCATTTCAATACATTTGACTCAATAATAAAAGCTCAAGTCAAATGACAAGCTTGTTTTAGGCATAGTAACATATAGGCGCCAAAAAGGCCCCATGGCCAATGCCACTCGAGTCAACTGGAGTTATCCATTGGCGGCGTTGAACCACAATTGAACGGTTAGCAAAGAAAGGACCCATCAACGGCACTTAATCAATAGAACAAATGCGTGCAGCTGCGGCATTGGGTACTAATGTATGCTGTCTACAGGTGACACGAGTATTTCTGCACCTAATAAGCCTAGGCTATATGCACACAGGCAACAGGGGCATTGAGTGGACTACACTTGCCGTGCAAAAATGTACCCTAAATCAATTAGAAATAGCCTGTGTGTATCGCCTGTTCACCGGTTACACTTGAGTATTTCTGAACCTAATAGGCCTATATGCACAACTACAGGCAATAGGGCAGTCGAGTTCACTACTGGACACTTGCGGCTGTTAACACTTGTGGTGGCGTCTGTCCTCTGCAGAGAGTGTGGTGTCCTCTAGCGTTAATCACAGCACAGAGCTGAGCCTGGCCATGGCGTCCAGGGATTCAAGGGATACAGTGTCTCGAATAGAAACACACGCTACCCTCCCGCAACAGAGTGCAATGACAAATAGCTGGAGGGGAGAAGGGGGCGACTAGCTGATGGGCAACAATCTGTTTTTATGCACTTTTCTAAATTTGACCTTTATTTAATTAGGCAAGTAAGTTAAGAACACATTCTTATTTACAATGACGGCCTACCCCGGTCAAACCCGGACGACGCTGGGCCAATTGTACACCGCCCTACGGGACTCCCAATCACGGCCGGATGTGACACAGCCTGGATTGTAACCAGTGACTGTAGTTACAGCCAGACATTGAGAGGTACACGGAGGCCTAAATTTAAAACCTGACATGCAGTGTCTGTGGTGAGTGGTCGTCCCTGTTTGAGATAGCCTCTGCTTTGACTAAAAACAGAAAAGGCCTCCGGTCCCAAGGAGCAACTTATAACAAACGCTCCATTTCTCCTTATCAGGGTTTGATATGGTTCTTTCATAGTGAAGAAACACACTACGCCACAGCAGTTATATCTAAGGACAGTAGCCTATTGCACACCACCCCTACTTTAGCAGAAGTGGGGCATGTCTTTGTTTATGACCATCACTGACTGAGCCAGCTCTCAGTGTAGGGTGTCCAATTAAAAACGAATATTTTGACCCATCGGTAAAATAATATGTTAATTGGGTTTATAGTACAAACCTCCTGTCTCTATCATAATTCGTTCAAATGTTATTGGAGTTAACCCTTGTATCCTAGGGTGACTAAATCAATGGAGGCCAGAAGAAAAGTGGTGAAAACAAAATTGCATTGTGTCAGCTAGGCTGGATGCTGTGCGAGAATTAAGGCAAACTGACAGACAGGCTCACTGTTTAACTCGTCATCTTTCTTCTCAAATCCGGAGGAAATGAAACGAGAGGCAAGATAGATATCGAATTTGAGACATGACATGTAGCATTTTCCAAATTCTTGGATATAATGTTAATGATATGTTAGAGACAGACCAACTGAACAATTCTGAACTTGAAGAATCAGATGTGTCTTGGTATAAAATAAGGAAGCACATTTTCACCCACTTTGCCCAAAGTGGGTGGACACCCCCACTCAGTGTCTAATGTAGAGTTTCCACAAAGTGAATCACACATGTTTCAATTCCCTCACGATGACCAAGATGAGTGTTTAAACTAGGTTACTTAGGCTATATTTTAGTCATGCCATAGTCCTAGCCTAAACCAACACCATTCCTCAGAATGTGTGTAACATGATCTTTTAAGGAATACCTCAGATAAGGACAAGGTTCAGAGGCAGGTTACCAGAGTATTCAAAGCATTTTGGGAAATGCTACAACTACTGTTGGAATGCAAATACATATTTGTTGACCCAAATATGGGCCAACAGTTTTTGTTTGGCATCTTAAGTCTATTAGCTTGAACTTTTTTACTATTATGGACTGGTCAATAGACAAGAAATTGAGACAACCAAGGACATAACATGAGCATGCTATGGCAGTTTGTAAGAGCAAAATGACAACCATGTGGCTTGCAAGTAACGGCCAGAAGAGTCATTCATTATATTTTACTGTCAAATGAAACGCATCATTTCAAATAAACAAAGATGAATGAAGGGGCGACATTTTTAGGCTGTTAGCTAGCTAGTTACTACATCGCTATGGTTTAGCTAGTGCTTACCTAATGGCAAGTTTGATCAAAACACAATGCCCTATTCGGCATGATCGCTCCAAAAAAAAGGCACTCCTATAGACTAACACAAATATAAAAACAGTCTATTTCGAGATTCCGGGACAGTTAATAATAGATGTACGATGTCTGTTGGCAAACCACTAACGTTAACTAGTAACTTGTCCATCGTCGGTATTAGCTAAAACAACACGGTAGAAGCACCGCTAACTGTGGCTGGCTTCGAGTTCGCTCGCATGTTTGGTGGGACCACAGTGCAATAGTCGTGTGGCGTGATCTAGCTAGTTAGCTCACATTAGCTTGTATCAAGGCATTCAGCTATCTATTGTGACATATTGGTGTGCAACATGATTAAATATAGGAGGAATTTGAACCATGAAAATGTATTGCTTCTAACTTTAAAAACAAAGAAATTAGATTAGCAAATAATTTTGCTAGCTAGGAGGGCTAGCAATAATTTTGTGATAAGACTGACTGAGCGATAGTAGCCAATACCATTGCATTGGCACATAATTTATAACAATATTACGAGAAAAAACATAAAACAGTTCCATAATAATTGTCGTTGAATACATCATGAGCACATAGTGAGAAAATGGTGCTGTCGACAGCAGTTTGCACGTCAGCCAAAAGAGGGCCCTTCGCTTTGGTTTTGGCACCAAACTAGCTTGCTAACGTTAGCCATCTGGCTAGCATGCTTCCCAAAACGTATGCAGAATGGATACACAACTACCGTTTCCGAGCTATCGTTAGCGATATTGCCCGGGCCTGTAATTTTGGCTCGGTTTTTAGACGTATAGGAGTGACATGACATTATATTGTGGTCTCGGCATCAATTGTATACCTTCATTACTCTCAGAATGTGTTACAGACGGGAGTCAAGTCGGTGTCCTTGCCACTGAAAAAGACAACTGAAAGGACTGAAAATAGGAAGTCTACACTTACCTAGCTTTACTTTCTACGCCATCTTGGATCCACTTGTCAGCCCATCGCAAAGGATAGTGGGATATAGCTCATCTGAAGGTTGAGGGGATTTGGGTCTTTTTGGTGTAGGTTGGGGTTTGACCATTGTGAACTTCTAACCAAGTCATATACCAGTCTTTATAGCAAGTCATTATACCAGTTTTCATATATTTCCCTAGATAATTGCATAAACCAGTTTCCACCTAGCTGAGCACTGTAAATTATATAACAGTATTGCATCAATAAAACATTCTGTGTTGTATTTTGTCCACCTCATATAGGCTACTATCTGAACAATTTTCAGAGATATTTTGATGTATAGATTATTTGGATAATTAAAACAATAATGTCATGTTTAATCATACATAACTACATTTGAATTTTATTTCTACATAATATCCCATTGTCTTTGCTTTTATAACTGCTCTATTTCTATTTTCATATGGATATAACTACACAGTAAGGTAGAAATTGTCAATATAATGCATAAGCTCACCAAATAACTTTTGATTTAGTGTCAGCTGTGCATGCTGTAACATTTACATTCAGCACCATATAACTACAGAGGATCCAGAACCTTTCAAACCAACAACAAAAAGCTGCATCTGTCAGGTTTGCCTTTCACAGCTTTTAAAACAAGTACTCTTAACTTAATCTGACAACAGTTAAATACAACTCTGTAATAATCACATTTTCTGTTACAATACTCAACAAAATAATATCCATTAAGCCAGGTGAGAATAGTTTGTTTACATTGCGAAGTAGACATTAAAAAAAAGACGTCAAGAACTCACAGCAAATGTTTTAATACAGCAAGTCGCACCCAAATGCTCTAACACTAAATCCCTAATAACAGTTACATGAAAAAGAGAGTTGGAACAGGAGAGAAAACATTTACAGTGTATGCCCCTCTGTGGTCTAGGTTCTAGAACAAAGTACATGCCCAAATTGTGGTAGATAAATTGGGAGACCACTCTAAACAGTGTAATTCGTATTACATCAGTGGGACGAGAGATAGTAACATATGGCCATAAGACTTGTTTATTGTAAATGCTTCAACTTTGCTGACCGTAACAAACAAAAAGGGAACTAGGTGCGATGTGGTATTTGTTATTCCAAAAAATGTGGGCAGTTGACATTGGAATAACAGTTCATTCATCAATGTAAATTCAGAAAAACTCAATGAAGTAAAGAAGAAGAAAAAATAAAACAATGCACTCGGTCCTCATCACTGCAGGTTGTGTATCATCTCCTCCTTGGCGATGAGATGTGTGGTTTTGTTGACCAGGGACATGAGGGAGTTCAGTTTGTGGGACCAGTCGTTGAGCAGGTCGTTGGGGTCCTTCGGCCTCTGGAAGTTGATGATCCCGGCTAGCCTGTCCACCTTGGCGTAGATGGTCTTGTTCACCACCAGGTTGGAGAGGAACTCCTCAGACTCCTGCAAGAGATATTAGAGATGTTAGAATCGGTGTCTTCAAAGACCATCAATAACAAAATCACACATTTCATTTAGGATACTATAGTACTTCTATAGATAACTCCCCAAAAAATATGTTTTTCACACTCCAATATCAAGTGGAGAATATGGATTGAGCACAACTGTAGACCACTCAGCGAAAATTAAGTTGCAATGAGCGAGATGCAAGACCTCGGTCTCACACAGTAACTGTGTATGGATTCTCTTTACACCGTTACAGCATGGTAGCAATGGGACCGAAACAGTGGAGAAGTTTAGCCGTGCACTTAAAATGCTTCATTATTGCGGAAATTGGCCCACTATGCTGTTGACTTTGTACATTACATCATATCTCTAAGTCTACCTTTGATTTGACCTTTAAAGGTATATAAATCTCTAGTATTTTATTAGGATCCCCATAAGCTACTGCTAAAGCAGCAGCTACTCTTCCTGGGGTCCAGACAACAGAGAAAACATAACATAATACATAACATTAGTAGACATGTACAGCACAGGGACAGAACTACATATATTTAAAATAAGAATATACGCTTTCATACATTCCTTTGCTCTACTGTTACAATTGCTTTGTCTCAGCCGGTTCTGACTTCCTAATCTCACAGCACCTGTTGTTCTGTAAACACCAGAGGTAATCTCACAACATCAGGAACCATCCGTGTCCTTGGTTATTGCCTAAACATTTCGTTGGACGGTGTATCCCGTACATACGACTAACAAAACTTGACGTCAATACTACGCATAATCATGTGATTCATAGATGCTATTAAATGCAAGTGCAACACACGAAAACAGAAATGCAACAATCATGTGAAGTTTCACCGAAGTCGTTAACTCCTGTTCAGTTCCCCTGGCGTGAACAGTGCCACATCATACGGAGCTGCACCTAAGTTTCAACCTTATTCTGGAGGGGAAACTATCCTTTAAGGCTGCATTCATTAGGGTTGAGGACCAGTAAGAATTCCATCCCCTGACAAAAATGTAACAGATGTAAAGAGTAGATTGCTGGTGCTTACGTCTATGGAGAGGTCCAGGAGGCCAGCCATCCTCTTCATTGTGATCCTTGTGTAATATTTGGCCATAATTCTTATATTCTAAAGGAGAGATTAAGAAAAACACAAAGATAAGCAACGGTGCAACATAACATAGCTGGAATCAAAAATATAAATTATGTGAAAGTATTCTAGATGGGAAAGGGACGTTTCCAGGTCATTTTTCAGCAACCATGTTCCAACGAGACAGCATTGTGATCCCACCACAGACTCTTTGCTAAAACAAACTATCCCACTAAAGTAATTGTGATATTCCATGAAAGCAGTTCCATAAACTACTTACGTGCTCCACCACTCTATTCTTGAGGTCCTTCCACCGCTTTTCGCCCTCCTCTGAGCAGTTGAAAACGTCGGTGGCCGGGCTGTCGGGGGAGCCCTCCCTCAGCTCCTTCCCATAATCCTCCACCAGGGAGGCCCAACGCATCAGCTCCATGGTGGTGAACTGCTTCAGGAGGTCCCTGGAGGGAGAGGTAAGAGGGAAACCATGATGAGACGAACCACAGCACGGCAATAGCACCACCCCACAATGACATGTAGTTGAGGCACCAGAGGTTAGCCCAGGTTTCACCGTACCACAAAGATCCAGCATATGCAGTTGGTAGCTTAGCTAGGTTTCCCCACTGGGAATTGGCTCAGTTATATGGTACCTTGGTGAATATATAGTTAATTACTGTGTTACAGAATTGGATGATGTGCTAGGGTGATGAGGAATATTGTGAAACAGTATTGAATGCTAAGATTATTACGAATGAATCATCTCGAGGTTACATTCTTCCGATGAGGAATATTTGGGCATTGCTGATGAGAAATAATGTGTTATACCATTGAAGATTTTAAGGAATGAACCATCGAAGCTAGATTACATTCTGGTATTTGAGGGGAGAAATGAAAGCACCGGAATATAATGCGATTGAATGTCTTACTTGTATTTGGGTATTTCTTCCAATTTCTTGTCTTCGTTGATTCTGTGCACCAGGTCTGACTGCTCGTTGTCGTAGGGAGCCAGTATCACGTACAGAACAACACTTTTCAGGGCCTGGAACAGGAAAGAACATTAGCGTTGTTTTGTTATGTATTTTAAAGGTGCAATCTGTAACATCTTAGTCCCCTGTGAAGGCAGACCCAATGTTAGTTCCATTTACACAAATCAGTGTGCAATACACTAGCTAAAACCCTCTCCAACTAAGTCCTGCTGCAAGAGCAATATTTTTTTCTGAAACAAAAAAGGTACAGCTGAAGCCTAAAAAACAAAAACAGTCTTCTGAGACCAGTGCTCACCTGTTGCCATTTGGAGCTATCCTCCAGAATGCAGGGGGTATCGTAGATGGCACGGTAGTGTTTGCAGATGGACAAGTAGGATCCCTCGTGCTGGTCTACTTGGATCATCAGATTGTAATACTTCAGCTTAGACTCCTAAGGAAAAATAATGACGTAAATGGTTAATAATATTGCAGCTTGGTTCTTAACTGCTATGTTTCTTCATCAGGAGCAGCGTGGACAGCCAAAACAAAAAGTCATTTTTTCCAAACAGCCGAATAAATATTGTTTTCTGTCAAACTGTTCCGAAATAGGAAACGAAAGTCAACGTTTTGATTGGAACATTGAATGTTTAGGTAGTTCCTCCTCCACCCCAATAGACAAAAACACAAATGGCACCCTATGCCCTACATAGCATACCCAGACCCCTATGGGCCCTGGTCAAAAGCAGTGCACTTTATAGAGAACAGGGTGCCATTTGGGAGGGAGGCCATATCATAACACCCAGCCTGAATAAACTCTTTGGCTTTCCTCTTTTCTCTCACCTCAGTGCCATCCTCTGTAAAGAACTTGGTATTGATCTTCTTGCTAATGATCTGGGTGCGGATGTAGTCCTTGACGGCGATGCACAGCCTCATTTGCTCCAGGATGAACTCCACCTTCTCTTTCTTCTCCATGGAGCCGTATGTCTCCACCTGTAGGGTGAAAGAGTGCATGTTGTCAGAGCCCTGGGTCATGTTCATTAGGGCACATTGTAGCAAAACGTTTCTCATTTCGGCAAGTTCAGTTAATACCACTCCCATTTCGCGCCTGCTGAACACGGCCCAGCTGTGCAACATCCCAGCCTGGACCGGGAGAAGAATGGTTTGTGAACAACTGTTGTAGTGGTCCTGCCCTCAATAAGGACTGATGGAGGGCATAACACTTCACAGATACAAGATTTTATTTAGATTATTTATGGTGTCTCAGCCAACTTTCACTGAAATTATGAAAAGGGAAATTTCGCAGTTTTCAACTTCATATTCATCATCTCCAGCACCACCCCAACATATGTGAAAATGGCGAGTTTCTATGTTTTGTAGTAAAAAAAAGATGGAAGTAAAGTGTTTCCAATGACAATGCCTACTCATAATTGGTTAAAAATCACACGATGCACACCAATGATGTCATTGGACACACTTTTCTTCCACAAAGAAACTCGCCATTTTCACATATGTTGATGTTGGGGTGGTGCTGGAGATGATGAATATGAAGTAAAAAAATTTTTAAATGTCCTTTTATTTGATGTCAAGGGGATTTGGCCGCCAGTTTGAGTTCTGCACTTGTGTCTGAAGATTCAGTCCAGTAAGTCAAATAGCTTCATGCAACATGGATGGTTGAAACCTCTTACCTCCAGTCTATAAGAAATTGGGAAAACTGCCAAGGAATGCCAGCGAAAGCCCCTTACCTGCAGCTCTTGGAGGATTTCTGCGGCCTCTTTGACCTCACCATGCTGCTCCTTGATGTTTGCCAATGTTTTGGTCAGCCTGGCCCGCTCAATCTCCACATAGATCTGAGTGAGGGAAACAAAGCCGTTAGCGCATTTGAATTGCATGGAGACATGACTTGGACCCACAAAAGTAAAATATTTGTTTTATGCCATCTGAATATACATGATTGGTGATATCATCTTAATGTCATTTTAGGATGATCCAAGTAAGGATAATCAGAGAAAGTTCATGACACCACGTACCTTGCCAGCGGTCACTGTGCGAAGTGTGTCAATGAGTCTCAGCTTAACGGTCAGGTCGGTCACGGTATCTACATACTTGTAACATTCTTGCACCATCTTAGCAACAGCCTGAGAAGAGAGAAACAAAGCAAAAGAGAAGGTTATATATCGAAAGAGCTAACATCAGGCAACACTTTACTTTGTCTTGGAACACATAAAAGGACACAAAGAAAACATTGTTTTGATGGCAAAGCACCGTAACCTACTGGTGCATACCTGGGGTGTACTCACAACAAACCAAATGTTGGCAAACAGAACAAAAACGAGGACGGACGTACATTAAATTTGTACAACAGAAATGTTTGTTGCGTTGCAAGCAGTTCTGTTGCAAAACGTTTTGGCAACTGCTTGCACTAATTAATACGCCCCTGCCTCAAAAGTTTTACCTTCTCTTAGTATCCCTTCAAAGAAGGAGCCCCAACTCTCACCCCTTTGAGCTGACTCCTCCTTTTAGAGAGCAGCATGATGTTTTCATTTAGGGCGTCCATGTCCTTCGCTTCATAGCACATCTGCACAACGGCCACCAGGATTCTGGAGGTTGACACCATGTCAGAAGCCTGTGCAGATGGATAAAAAGAGGACAATGTTACTCAAAGATAGCTATGTGATTAGTCAGAGGAGTATGATCATTTATATTGTTAAATCTCAATGGAGTATGATGTTTAATTAGAAATAAATTCATGAATTCACACTCACAGTCCTTGTTTGCTTCTCCAGCGACAAGAGGCTTTCAACGGCCTCCTGCAGCCTACCTTCCTAGAAAAGCAGAGCAGATAAATCTTACAGTCAGGACAAATGACAGACAATTCTTACAAAGATCAATTTAAAATGACCACACATGATCAAATTATGAGATGGCTGACCAAAAATACTAATAAAAACTGTATCATCCATAAAGTCATTGCTGATCAGAGTCTGATTCGGGAAAGCCAAAGATGTCAACAAATTTCTGTCAGCTTTGACACATGATTAAAACTGAAAAACTTCACTAGCAAGCTATAACGTTTGTATATTTCTAACTCAAAGTAGAGGGGTCTTCGAAAAACAATAACTGTGGTACCTACGTTAGTAGCTGGTTGATAAATTAGTATAAAACCCAACTGAAACGACCAACCAGCTAGTAAGCATAACACCAAGAGCGAAGATACTGTACTAGTATAGTCTGTGGGTAACGTTAGCTAGAGAAGCTACCTGACGAAAACAATTACCGTAGCTAACGTTACCTAGCTAACTAATCGAGATGTATAACTTACCATACAAGTAAATCGACTCAATATTTGTGATACTTTGTTGCAACACAGTTGCAATGTTGCCTATTAGTACAAACAGCACTTTATTTGCTAACAAGTTAGCTAGCTATCTATTCTGTTAACATTCGTGATGCACCATGACTCAGCCAGCGCTGGCCTCATTCATACTCAACTTACTTTTGCCATTTCAGCACACTCCGGTAGACGTGTATCTACAGTTGAACTGTAGTCAATCTCCATCTTCACAAGCTTGCCATCTGATCTTTCTGATCGCTCCACCTCTGCAGACATGTTTTCCGACATCGTAAGCTGAATACTAAGGCGAATTTACAAGTGAAATGTCTGCTGAGTGCTGCTAGCCCGCTGCTGTTGTGTCAAAACTACAGGAAGTGAAGGAAAACCGGCCAATCACAATGAACTGCAAAGGCCACCTAGGCTGCCAGAAGGACCCAGAGAAGGACCATCAAAAATAATTGTTATTTGTGTCAGGCGTTTTGAGAGTCAAGCCTTACTTATTCACACAGCATCCCCCTCTCTCAACTTAACCTTTCCAGCTGTCCTCACTGATATTCTTTAATATTTTTTTTCCATTAATAGGTTGTTGATGGGGGGAAACTGTGCTCAGGGTGAAACGTTATAATTTACCAGAATTATTTTCTAGGTTATTCTGGTATCTTTTTTTTAAGCATTAAAATAGTGGGCCAATAACAAAAAGACCCCTGTCTCTGTGAAGGAGGCATTTTAAGTAAAGTGAATGTAAACCCAAATACGTTACAAATGATCTAATTGACGATGATGATGATGATGATGTAGTCTCGAGGCCTTCCTTCCAAATATCATCTCATTGAATCAACCATCAAAGTTTCAAGACAGTTGTGCACTCTTGGTAATATTTCTCTTGGTGATATTTCAGACCCAAACAGTTCTGTTTTAAAAAACATTGAGGGAGAGATAGTGAGGAATGTATTTTATTTGCAAATGGCTTACACCCATGGTGGAATGAGAACATTTCCCTGACTGCCCAGGGAAAAACTCATATGCACTTTGATATTATTCTGTATAATGAAAAACTTGTTACAAATGTCATGAATTATTATTATTATTATTACTATTATTAAACCAACTGTATAGAGAACCCTGTCTCAGGAAGCCTATCATATTAAAGTATGATTCTGAAAAGTCCACTTTCACACTGTTGACACAATGTTGTGAATAATTCACACTAAATGTACATATTTATTAAGTTTCTTTCCTGAGCTTGAAATGTGATCACCACTTATAGTGCCTTGAGAAAGTATTTATACCCTTGACTTATTCTACATTTTGTCGTGTTACAGCCCGAATTGAAAAATGGATTACATATATTATTTTATTTTTACCCAATACCCCATAGTCACAAAGTGAAAACATGTACAAGATTCCTTTTTTTTCACTCGGTCATTTAGGTTAGTATTGTATAGTAACTACGATATTGTTGATCCATCCTCAGTTATATCCTATCACAGCCATTAAACTCTGTAAGTGTTTTAAAGTCACCATTGGCCTATGGTGAAATCCCTGAGCGGTTTCCTTCCTCTCTGGCAACTGAGTTAGGGAGGACATCTGTATCTTTGTAGTGACTGGGTGTATTGATACATCATCCAAAGTGTAATTAATAACTTCACCATGCTCAAAGGGATATTCAATGTTTATTTATTTGTACCCATCTACCAATAGGTGCCCTTCTTTGCGAGGCATTGGAAAACCTCCCTGGTCTTTGTGGTTGAATCTGTGTTTAAAATTCACTGCTCGACTGAGGGACCTTACAGATAATTGTATATGTGAGGTACAGAGATGAGGTAATGTTAAACACTATTATTGCACACAGAGTGAGTCCATGCAACTTATTATGTGAATTGCTCGGTCCACCATTGGGGTGCCAGGAGGGTGAAGAGACCAGAGGTGGCAGAATGGAGTGCTCGAGTTGAGGTGTAGGGTTTGAGAATAGCCTGAAAGTTGTGAGGGGCAGTTCCTCTTGCTGCTCCATAGGCAAGTAAAGGGGTCTTGAAGTGGATGCAAGATTCTACTGGAAGCCAGTGGAGTGTGCGGAGGAGCGGTGTGACATAGGAGAACATGGGAAGGTTGAACACCAGGCGAGCTGTGGCGTTCTGGATAAGTTGCAGGGGTTTGATAGCAAACGTGGGGAGTCCAGCCAACAGAGAGTTGCAGTAGTCCAGACGGGAGATGACAAGTGGCTGGATTAGAACCTTGGACTTGAATGGTGAACAAAGAATTTAGCAGTATGTTGCTGCTTACACCTCGGTTGAAACCATGAAGGAAGGGGTAGGCCTAATCTCCATGTATTGACTCTAGTTTACCAGCAGATGTCACTAGGACATTACTGTTCATGATTTGGTTTCATTCACACAGTTCATTGCTTTTAAAGATTTCCCTCAGAAATAAATACAACTCATGTAGGTCAGTGATTTTCTTGCTCCGGGGAGAGGCTGCCCCTAAGCGCTGGCCTAGGATCATATTTCTCCAACACAGTCTAAACCTTAACCTTAACAGCTTGAAAATTAAACATGGCCTGTATCAGCTCAGAGAGGAGACCAAATATGAAATAATGAAAATAATAATGGAAATATTGGCCAAATAAAACAGGGCTTAAGAGGCATCCAAATATTTGCAGGATCCAAAAGCACTCATTCAAGTAATGTAGGGCAAATAACAGTACCGATCAAGCCTCCATCGGTAACAACCTTGTCATCTTTATGATGGAGCCTGAGAAGAGACTGATTGAGAACTAATTGAATCACTTTTATAAGCATAGAAGTGTAAAGTGATATGGAGAACGAGAAATCAATTGTGAGTGTGACCATGCAAATCATAATGAGGACATTTTAATTTTATCATCCTGAATCCACTTTTTGTTACCGTGCACTGAAACGATCTGAGATCCATTGAGATCCGTTGACAGACGGAAGATGAAACCACGTCCAGCACTCTTATCAAACACAAGGCTGAGAGCTTGAGTCCGACCCATGCCCATTGTCTACTTCTGAAAAGTGGGCCACAGGTATTGCGTAACATGACTTAATTTGAGGATGTGCTGTTCTGAGCTGGAGCTTTATGAAGCCATAGTCCTACATACAGGGCTATTGTGTGCGTTGAGAAGGTCATATATCTAACATAGAGCCTAACACCCTTTCTAATCAAAAACAGACATTATTCAAATGTTGGAGTTACATCATTATTGTAACGTTGGTCAAACTACAAACTAGATCACATGAAAAGCTATTGGCTGTGTCCCAAATGGCATTCTGTATAGTGTACTACTTTTGACCCGGGCCCATAACCTTGAACCATTGTTATTTTCCATTGAAGCAAATTGGCACAAAGTCCTATAGACATTGGAACTTGGAATAAAATCCTAAAAGATTAAACCATATAACCAAGTCATATTTCCTGAAACATGCAACTGGTTCATTTATTCCACTTCTTATTGCTTGATCAGTTTGCCCCCTATTTTTGATTTATTTAACCTTTATTTAACTAGGCAAGTCAGTTAAGAACCAATTCTTATTTACAATGACGGCCTACCAAAAGGAAAAAGGCCTCGTGTGGGGACGAATGCTGGAATTAAAAATAAAAAATAAAAATACAGGACAAAAAACACATCACGCCAAGAGAGACAGCACAACACTACATAAAGAGAGACCTAAGACAACAACATAGCATGGCAGCAACACATGACAACACAGTATGGCAGCAACACAACATGACAACAACATGGTAGCAACACAACATGGCAGGAGCACAACATGGTAGCAGCACAAAACAGGGTACAAACATTATTGGGCACAGACAACAGCACAAAGGGCAAGAAGGTAGAGACACCAACAGATCACGCAAAGCAGCCACAACTGTCAGTAAGAGTGTCCATGATTGAGTCTTTGAATGAAGAGATTGAGATAAAACTGTCCAGTTTGAGTGTTTGTTGCAGCTCGTTCCAGTCGCTAGCTGCAGCGAACTGAAAAGACGAGCGACCCAGGGATGTGTGTGCTTTGGGGACTTTTAACAGAATGCGACTGGCAGAACGGGTGTTGTGTGTGGAGGATGAGGGTTCCAGTAGATATTTTAGACAGTGGGAGTGAGGCCTAAGAGGGATTTATAAATAAGCATCAACCAGTGTGTCTTGCAACAGGTATACAGAGATGACCAGTTTACAGAGGAGTATAGAGTGTAGTGATGTGTCCTATAAGGAGCATTGGGGCAAATCTGATGGCGAATGGTAAAGAGCATCAAGTCACTCGAGAGCACCCTTACCTGCCGATCTATAAATTACATCTCCATAATCTAGCATGGGTAGGATGGTCATCTGAATCAGGGTTAGTTTGGCAGCTGGGGTGAAAAAAGGAATGATTACGATAGAGGAAACCAAGTCTAGATTTAACTTTAGCATGCAGCTTTGATATGTGCTGAGAGAAGGACAGTGTACTGTCTAGCCATACTCCCAAGTACTTGTATGAGGTGACTACCTCAAGCTCTAAACCCTCAGAGGTAGTAATCACACCTGTGGGGAGAGGGGCATTCTTCTTACCAAACCACATTACCTTTGTTTTGGAGGTGTTCAGAACAAGGTTAAGGGCAGAGAAAGCTTGTTGGATACTAAGAAAGCTTTGTTGTAGAGCGTTTAAGACAAAATCCAGGGAGGGGCCAGGTGAGTATAAGACTGTATCATCTGCATATAAATGGATGAGAGAGCTTGGGGCCTACTGCCTGTCAGTAGGGTACACCCTTGGTGACAGGCAGTGGCTGAGACATACACTGCACTCTTTGAGAGAGGTAGTTAGCAAACCATGCCAAAGACCCCTCAGAGACACCAATACTCCTTAGCCGGCCCACAAGAATGGAATGGTTTACCGTATCAAAAGCTTTGGCAGAGTCAATAAATAAAAATAGCAGCACAACATTGCTTAGAATCAAGGGCATTGGAGATATCATTGATGACCTTTAAGGTTGCAGTGACACATCCATAACCTGAGCGGAAACCAGATTGCATACCAGAGAGAACATTATAGACAAAAAAGAGAATAGCCTGTAGGCTAAGTAAACAATTTGTGTCGGTTATTATTATTTATTTAATTCCAAATAGACCTTGGTTTTTAAGAAATGCATTATTAGATCTGTATTTTTTGGTAGTCCTACATCTCTGTCATAAGGCCTATAACACTGTTATGGCCAAGTCAGGGCAAAGAGGTATGAACAGGCAGTCACTACTCACTTTAAACAATGCCAATTTAAATAACGCCACTTTAATCATGTTTACATATCTTACATTTCTCATATAATATACTGTATTTTATACCATCTATTGTACCTTGCCTATGCCGCTCCGCCATCGCTCATCCATTTTTTTTATATGTACATATTCTCATTCACCCCTTTTAGATTTGTGCGTATTATGTAGTTGTTGGGTTACTGTTAGATTACTTGTTAGATATTACTGCACTGTCGGAACTAGAAGCACAAGCATTTCACTACACTCGCATTAACATCTGCTAACCATGTGTATGTGACAAATGACATTTGATTGGATGGATGATAGACACAAAGTCATCAAAATCAAATAACATTTGATTGGATGGATGATAGACACAAAGTCATCAAAATCAAATAACATTTGATTGGATGGATGATAGACACAAAGTCATCAAAAACCCACAGAATGAAAAGTTAACTCCAATTTGAGCAGCAGCAGCTGAAAAATGAGCTCCTACAAATATTGAAATTTACATGGTTTTTAGAGTGAAGTACATTGGAAAAAGCAAAAGAAAACTGCAAGACTGAAGAGGAGAAAAAACAAGCAACAAACAAAGAAGATAGTTATTTTTCAAAAGCCTATTTTTCATAAAATTGTAGTTATCTTAGCTAGCTGAATTGTTTACCAGTTGCTAAGCAGTTGCTAGGGACTCTTTTGGAAGAAGCTAGCTAGCTAACGAAGAATAACAAAGAATATCTAGTTAACAGAAGAAAAGAAAGAGAAAATCAGGACAGAAGAAAAAGGATATCAAAGTGAAACAGTTCTCTAAAGACACAAGAGACAATAATACAAGAAACAACACTTCTGTAGCTTGTCAACTATGTGTCTGTCTATCCCTGTTCTCTCCCCTCTGCACAGGCCATACAAACGCTTCACACCGCGTGGCCGCTGCCACTCTAACCTGGTGGTCCCAGCGCGCACGACCCACGTGGAGTTCCAGGTCTCCGGCAGCCTCTGGAACTGCCGGTCTGCAGCCAACAAGGCTGAGTTCATCTCAGCCTATGCTACCCTCCAGTCCCTAGACTTCCTGGCGCTGACGGAAACATGGATTACCACAGATAACACTGCTACTCCTACTGCTCTCTCTTCGTCTGCCCACGTGTTCTCGCATACCCCTAGAGCATCGAGCCAGCGGGGTGGTGGCACTGGAATCCTCATCTCTCCCAAGTGGACATTCTCTCTTTCTCCCCTGACCCATCTGTCTATCTCCTCATTTGAATTCCATGCTGTCACAGTTACCAGCCCTTTCAAGCTTAACATCCTTATCATTTATCGCCCTCCAGGTTCCCTTGGAGAGTTCATCAATGAGCTTGACGCCTTGATAAGTTCCTTTCCTGAAGATGGCTCACCTCTCACAGTTCTGGGTGACTTTAACCTCCCCACGTCTACCTTTGACTCATTCCTCTCTGCCTCCTTCTTTCCACTCCTCTCCTCTTTTGACCTCACCCTCTCACCTTCCCCCCCTACTCACAAGGCAGGCAATACGCTTGACCTCATCTTTACTAGATGCTGTTCTTCCACTAATCTCATTGCAACTCCCCTCCAAATCTCCGACCACTACCTTGTATCCTTTTCCCTCTTGCTCTCATCCAACACTTCTCACTCTGCCCCTACTCGGATGGTATTGCGCCGTCCCAACCTTCGCTCTCTCTCTCCCGCTACTCTCTCCTCTTCCATCCCTATCATCTCTTCCCTCTGCTCAAACCTTCTCCAACCTATCTCCTGATTCTGCCTCCTCAACCCTCCTCTCCTCCCTTTCTGCATCCTTTGATTTTCTCTGTCCCCTATCCTCCAGGCCGGCTCGGTCCTCCCCTCCTGCTCCGTGGCTCGACGACTCACTACGAGCTCACAGAACAGGGCTCCGGGCAGCCGAGCGGAAATGGAGGAAAACTCGCCTCCCTACGGACCTGGCATCCTTTCACTCCCTCCTCTCTACATTCTCCTCTTCTGTCTCTGCTGCTAAAGCCACTTTCTACCACTCTAAATTCCAAGCATCTGCCTCTAACCCTAGGAAGCTCTTTGCTACCTTCTCCTCCCTCCTGAATCCTCCTCCCCCCCCCCCCCCCCTCCTCCCTCTCTGCGGATGACTTCGTCAACCATTTTGAAAAGAAGGTTGACGATATCCGATCCTCGTTTGCTAAGTCAAACGACACCGCTGGTCCTGCTCACACTGCCCTACCTTGTGCTTTGACCTCTTTCTCCCCTCTCTCTCCAGATGAAATCTCGCGTCTTGTGACGGCCGGCCGCCCAACAACCTGCCCACTTGACCCTATCCCCTCCTCTCTTCTCCAGACCATTTCCGTAGACCTTCTCCCCTACCTCACCTCGCTCATCAACTCATCCTTGACCGCTGGCTACGTCCCTTCCGTCTTCAAGAGAGCGAGAGTTGCACCCCTTCTGAAAAAACCTACACTCGATCCCTCCGATGTCAACAACTACAGACCAGTATCCCTTCTTTCTTTTCTCTCCAAAACTCTTGAACGTGCCGTCCTTGGCCAGCTCTCCTGCTATCTCTCTCAGAATGACCTTCTTGATCCTAATCAGTCAGGTTTCAAGACTGGGCATTCAACTGAGACTGCTCTTCTCTGTGTCACGGAGGCTCTCCGCACTGCTAAAGCTAACTCTCTCTCCTCTGCTCTCATCCTTCTAGACCTATCTGCTGCCTTTGATACTGTGAACCATCAGATCCTCCTCTCCACCCTCTCCGGGTTGGGCATCTCCGGCGCGGCCCACGCTTGGATTGCGTCCTACCTGACAGGTCGCTCCTACCAGGTGGCGTGGCGAGAATCTGTCTCCGCACCATGCGCTCTCACCACTGGTGTCCCCCAGGGCTCTGTTCTAGGCCCTCTCCTATTCTCGCTATACACCAAGTCACTTGGCTCTGTCATATCCTCACATGGTCTCTCCTATCATTGCTATGCAGACGACACACAATTAATCTTCTCCTTTCCCCCTTCTGATAACCAGGCGGCGAATCGCATCTCTGCATGTCTGTCAGACATATCAGTGTGGATGACGGATCACCACCTCAAGCTGAACCTCGGCAAGACGGAGCTGCTCTTCCTCCCGGGGAAGGACTGCCCGTTCCATGATCTCGCCATCACGGTTGACAACTCCCTTGTGTCCTCCTCCCAGAGTGCTAAGAACCTTGGCGTGATCCTGGACAACACCCTGTCGTTCTCCACTAACATCAAGGCGGTGACCCGATCCTGTAGGTTCATGCTCTACAACATTCGCAGAGTACGACCCTGCCTCACACAGGAAGCGGCGCAGGTCCTAATCCAGGCACTTGTCATCTCCCGTCTGGATTACTGCAACTCGCTGTTGGCTGGGCTCCCTGCCTGTGCCATTAAACCCCTACAACTCATCCAGAACGCCGCAGCCCGTCTGGTGTTCAACCTTCCCAAGTTCTCTCACGTCACCCCGCTCCTCCGCTCTCTCCACTGGCTTCCAGTTGAAACTCGCATCCGCTACAAGACCATGGTGATTGCCTACGGAGCTGTGAAGGGAACGGCACCTCCATACCTTCAGGCTCTGATCAGGCCCTACACCCAAACAAGGGCACTGCGTTCATCCACCTCTGGCCTGCTGGCCCCCCTACCTCTGAGGAAGCACAGTTCCCGCTCAGCCCAGTCAAAACTGTTCGCTGCTCTGGCACCCCAATGGTGGAACAAGCTCCCTCACGACGCCAGGACAGCGGAGTCAATCACCACCTTCCGGAGACACCTGAAACCCCACCTCTTTAAGGAATACCTAGGATAGGATAAAGTAATCCTTCTAACCCCCCCCCCCCCCTTAAAAGATTTAGATGCACTATTGTAAAGTGGTTGTTCCACTGGATATCATAAGGTGAATGCACCAATTTGTAAGTCGCTCTGGATAAGAGCGTCTGCTAAATGACTTAAATGTAATGTAATGTAAAAGGAGCATGAACTCTGATGCGCTTGCTTTCACGCTTCTTGTTTCCTGCCCGCGTGGTTTGTGCTGGCTGCATGTTTCCGTGGCAGCAACGAAGAAGCTCGTCGTCGCACTGAGTGAGAAACGACAGCCAAAGGAAGAGCTCGTAGCATTTGCTTGCATTTCTTCACATCCGAAGAGAGGACACCGCAACATAAAGCTAAGCCTAAGTGAAGAAGACTCGTATGTGCAGGAACACAGAAGCGTGAGGAAGAGCACATTTTAGCCAATTAGTCTACGCAAGGACGGACCTGACCCTCGTTTTTTGTTGTTGTTGATAAACCTCGTATTTATTTATTTTTGTTTTGAGAAAGCTGCAGCTAAAGCAATTTGACCGTTTTGTTACCGCCCACGTTTGAAAGCAACATCTGTTTGGCAGATTTTCAATCGAATCTCATGTATTTCGCAGAGGGCATATCCTAGTTAGGTACGGTTTTACGCTTTTCTTTACCCACGTCCTGTCCGGAATAAAAATAAAAAAAGAGGCTAGTTTTTGAACGCTGCTTGTGAGAAATTCCTAGTGAAAATTCCATTCGTTCCGATGAGACAAGACAACTCGCAGTGGTCATCTCTTTTCAAGGCAATCCACATGCATTGCCACATTCTGCGTTTTTATTAGCTAAAGCTTTGGCGGTCATAACTTGTTCGACAGACTACATTGTAAAACAAGAAGAGACTTCATCAAATACGATGTTGCTCAAGGAGTACAGGATATGCATGCCGCTGACTGTTGAGGAGGTAAGTGTATAACAATGTTTGTGTACAATTGTAACAGGTAGTCATCTATCATTTCCATTGTTTGATGATGTTTAAATTTGTCAAACAACATTCAACTTGACTTTCAGCCAACTTTATTGTGCGAGAAGAGGAACAGATCGGAAGGGCGGAGTGGAAGAAGTAACATTTTAGATAATATGTTTTGTCTTGCAGTAAGCCAGCCTAACCTATCCACACACAGACTGATCATTGAGGCTATTTGAAAGTAAATGCCATGTTCATGTGTCATAGGTGCCATGTGTGATGAACACACACCAGATCTGCTTATTAGACTACATTTAAGAAAAACGATAGAACGGAAGTAAATTCAACACTTATAATCTGCGATGAACATATAAACACCCATTAATGTTTTCAGCAAGCTAGAGGCAATTGACTCAAACTTTATATGAAATAGTATATGAGTCTAGAGGTCACTGGGCTACTGTTACTGATCAATGGCTTTGAGACTATACCTCAGGATGGGGCTGTTGTAACTACCGTTTAGCGTATAGCCTATTAGGGTATGGCGAACTCAAATCAATTAATCAATAATGATGACACAGTAATATTGCACCATAATCGTATAGGCCACTGTTATGAACATAATTAATAATATGTTGCTATATTTTGTGGACTATTTTGTAGACCTAATGCTGTTTTAGGTTGCTGTAGCATAATTCTGCTCCTGCTTGAGCACAGTTGGGTCCACGACGCTCATCTTTATTCAAAGGAATGAGCAGCACCTCCCCTAAGAATCTGTTTAGTTACACTTAATTCTCAGCCAGTCATCTGTGCATGCTTGTAGTCCTCGGTGAAAAGGGGGAATCATTCTTCTCTGATCAGTCAATGTGTCAGTTTGTCCTCCATCTCACACCGTTGCCTAGATAATATAGTTGTAGGCCTGCATAGCTGTCATGCCCGTGACGTCTTCAATGTAAATTATGGTAATAACACCTTATGGTGTTGTCACTCATGTTGATTGCATTTCTGCAATCCTCCTGCCTTGGTCCTTGCGACATTGTCCATTAGAAATGCATGAGTGTTGCTCGGTTTTCTTAGAACAACTGCTCTGGTCTTCTCAGAATTTCAACCCAATGGAACACGGGACATAAAAACATGTACTTTCCATAAACTCCCTCAACATTTTAATAACGCGTGTCAGCCAAAACGCTTTATTTGGTATCAGCAGTTTCATAACAGAGGGACAGGTTCACAGGTTCATTGACTGAGGGCTCAGTTTCTCTGTTTGGCATTAAGCAACACTTTTTGTCTTCCAGCGTGGGTTCAACTCGGCACCCAGTCAGTCATTTTGACCGAGAGTATGGTCAAAGTGAAGACAGTGACAGAATAGTTTTTTTTTTTCATTGTGAGTCTTCGAAGTGATTTAAAAAGATGTTTGTGTGTTTTCTCTTCAATGGTCTATTTCTCACATCAGACACTAATAGCTTACTGACTAACATGCAAAATAGTGTCACTGAAGGCACAGTACCTATTCCTAATAGGCTGGTAGGACACAGAGCAGCACAACTGTAAGATGTAAGGAAGTCACGCATTTTTATAATTGCTTCTGAACTTTGTGTGTGGCTCAGTTAAACCTTGAGCCTCTAGTGAACTATGGAATGTAAGGGCAGAGAGAATATAAAGAGAGATATCTTTGTCTCTTGAAGGTTTCTTGTCACAGTCAACACGTGTGACGGAGTCATTGGAAGGGCACATAACGTTGTCAACAACGTGTGTTGACACCCATTGTCACTAGCCTTCAGTTCTCACATTGACTTGTCGTCGGGAAGATTGCTTTCTTTCCTTCTCTCGTTCAAACAAATTGCGCTTATCATGACTATGCATTGAGTTGGGAGTCGGCCATGTCTCTGATAACATGAATGGCTGCTTCCTGACCGGGGGAGGAAGTGTCCTCAGGCCAGATATCTTCTCTGGCCAAGTCTGTTTTGTCTGAAAACCCCAGGGCCACTGGCTTAATGAAGTGTGTGTGTGTGGTAATGGGGACATGCGAGGTCACCCCTCTCTTTGTGTTGTCTCTTTCTGGGAAGTGATTGGCCTGGCTCTGGCCTCTAGTGACATGTTACCTCAGCGTAGTGCAGATGGTAACTCTGGAAATGTGGCAAATTATTACTGTGGAATTTTCCAACTTGTTTTTACAGCATGTTTCTATTCACGAAAGCATGTACGTTCATGTGTTACTACTGTGGGTTGAAAATGTTTGGATAACGTATAAGAAAAGTTCTGTGAACCCCATCTCCTATCTTATCCCCCACTGTATATTTTCACTTGACCAAGTCACCTTGTTCCACCCACACCAATCAGATCCTGTCATCCTTAGGCACAGATCTTGGATCAGCTTACCCACCCCAAATCCTAACGTTAACCATTAGGGAGGAAATGCTAAATTGATCTTGGCTCATATTCTAGGCCGTTAACGTCATGCTTTGCCATTTCCCATAGTAATTTATCAGCCACCACGCCTGTTTATTCCAGTCAGAGGATGGAACAGTGATTCATTTCAGAGCACACAGACAGTTCATTAGTCTATCTCTCAAGATGTCACTCCTCCCATCTAGGTCCTACAGATCTGTTGGCATTTAAAAGGGTGATGATTCATCATTCTTACCGAGGGCAACAAGCCTGATTTCCACCATTGCTCAATACTTACTAATGTTGCAGATATGTGATACTAATGCGTGCATGACCTGAGGCATTTTGGAAAATTCACAATAAGGTGTCTCTAAGGTTTCTCCAACCCAGTAATGTTAACTTGAATCATCAGGAAATATGTTGAACTGACCTCGGAGCAGTGTCTAGGGCCGACTTCTGCGTACACCAGAAACCTGTTTTCTTTACCGTGAACAGTGGTTCAGGATCATGGACATTCTTAGAAAGACTTGTTATGCATCCCAAATGGTATAGGGAATAGGATGTCATTTGCGACGCATCCACAGCGAACTGTTCAAACACACCTTGCGACCTCAAAGCAGCCTGTTTCCTTTCCTTTTGTGAAGGTTTTAAAATAACTGAGATGCGGGGTTTCTCTATCCCTTTCGAAAAAAATTAAAATGAAATGCGTTTTGCCGTGCTTGAAATTTCTCCGCTTTCCAGCTTCGGCTATAACTGGAGGGATTATAACGCTGGTCTGACGTAAAAGCTTATAGTCCTAAGGTTGTGGATGGTATTCTTTGCAAAGAAAAAATAGAATCCAATTCCCTTTTCTGGTTTTGGGACATAAGCTCTTATTCTGTGTGAGTTGAAGTGAGTAAAGGCCAAAAGTGTAACAACTGTCTATTTCTACACCCTTTATCACTGAGCCATCTCACTCTCTGGCAGAGAAGGTTATTTCAGGTAGTGGAGTATATGTGTTTTGAATTTGAATATGGATGGCTGCTAGCCATCACAGGGAATGTACTCTATAGAAGTGGATGATAGAAGCTCATTTGTTTTCGTGTATGTTATGTTAGTTGATGAATGGTGATGTTCCCAGAACAGTGACAGAGAAAGCGTCTGTGCCTATCAAAAAGTCAATTAGCGAAGTTCATTGTAAAGTTGATGAAATTCTCGAGTGTGCCAATTGAGAGGTCATCTACCTTTCCGCTTTAGTGGCACTCACTCACTCCGTCAGTGTTGTGGGTAGGGCTGTGTGATCGAACATCCACTTGTGTTAGCTTGTCTTCTGATGAATCATCATTCACAGTCATTTATGAAAGTTATTTACAGTTCACGCATTCAGTAAGTATGTGGCTCATGTGGGAATCAAACCTCATAACTTCTGTTGCTAGCACTATGGTCCAACCATCAGAGCCAACGGAACCAATACATTCCCGCTACGGTATGCCCTAATGAACATAACCCTGGCTTAATTTGAACTAATGTCCCCTGAAATTAGCAGGGGGGTTTCAGCTGGCTCCCATTCGGTGTGTCAAACGCTGCTCTCCGTGCCCCATCTGCTGTCTACGTTGATTTAATCAGCCGCTCCTTTATCTGCCGTCTGAATTGGGATTTAGCCTCCCTCTCGGCAAGCTGCTGCTTTTGCCTGATTGCTGTCTTGTTCCAGCCTGGCGTAGAATACTACTCCCCTGGGCATTGCCAATCAGCCCTGTGCTGGTAACTAGCCACCACAGATGTGGGTATGTGAAACAGGTGTCATGTGTTCCATTGGTGCAATGTTACTGAACATTACAAATTAAAAAGGGGTGTATTGTAGGCATACAGTATTTTTATACAGTTACCTCAAGGGACTACTTTGTCCAATGAGGCCCATGGGGGGGGGGGGGGGGTTTAATGTCTGGAAAGTAGTTACATGGCCTCAAGTTGCCTCATCATGATGCGTCTCCCTCCACATCAAGTTTCTGTAAAGACTGTGTTAAACTTCCTTTAAAGGCTCTTTAACTCGATGGCTTGCAATTGTTAGATCCCCAACCCAACGCCGGGAGTTAATTTCACATCTTGCTGCGATGTTGCCGCTCCAGAGAGGCAGAGGGAGAGAAGGGCAGAGAGAGAGGCATCGTATTGAAATGGAAGTCAGTCTCTTTCATGGCTGTCGTCGGTTTACGGCACAAACTAGAAAAATACTAATCCCGTGGGTGTTCACTGGCCGGGTGAGATGAGAATAGCGCTATTGCGAGCATCACAAGGTGTTGTGAAGCGTGTTCAGAAGTGTAAGAACCAAATTACCTCACAACTCAAAATAGGTTGTCTGTCTTTCTCGCTCCTTTTTGGGAGTGTGTCCTGAGGCTGTGTGTATCAAGCGTCTCAGAGTAGGCAAACTGATGGTCATTTCCATGTAGAAGGATACATGAGCACCAACACGTTTATAGGAGCATATCAAATTTAGTGTCAAATGAAAGCTAGAAGTCTATATTTTTTGGGAAATAAAGGTATAGATACATTTTTTTCAACCATTTTCGTTCCTGAAAATTTGGAATAAGCAAAGGCTTTGATTTCTGCTCACACAGATGGAAAAGGGGTCTTAAGACTTATTCTAGTATATGTTTTTTAAGGTATTATACTGAACAAAAAAATATTGAAGCAACAATTTAAAAGATTTTACTGAGTTGCAGTTCATAGAAGGAAATCAGTCAATTGAAATGCATACATTAGGCCTTAATCTATGGATTACACAACTGGGCAGGTGTGCACTCTGGGTGGGCCTGGGAAGGCATAGGTCCACCCACGGGGGAACCAGGTCCACCCATGGGGGAACCAGGCCCAGCCAATCAGTGATTCTGATTGGTCTGCGGTTGTGAGGCGGGTGGGATGTACTGGCAAATTCTCTAAAATGACGTTGGAGGTGGCTTATGGTAGAGAAATGAAAATTCAAATCTCTGTTGGACATTACTGCATTCAGCATACCAATTACATGCTCCCCAATAACTTGAGACATTTGTGGCATTGTGTTGTGACAAAACTGAAGATTTGAGAGAAGCTTTTTATTGTCCCCAGCACAAGGTGCACCGGCGTAATGATCATGCTGTTTAATCAGTTTCTTGATATGCCAGACCTGTAAGGTGGATGAATTATCTTGGCAAAGGAGAAATGCTTTGTGGACAAAATCTGAGCTATTTGTGTGTGCGGAACATTTCTGTGATTTTTAAAATTTGATTTATTTCAGCTCATGTTGTGCATATATTTTTGTTCAATGTTGAAGGCCAACTAATATCAACATTTTTATATTTAATTTTGCAGAAATTGTTTGCTGACGCATCACTCCAAATCGATAATAGTGACTGAAAAATCTGTAACAGAATGACTGCAATTGAATTCGCCACAATGGAGAAATCATAGTAGTCACAAACCAAGGTTTCAGTAGAGTACAGTAGAGTAGTTTTGTAGAGGTGTGAGGAGGCTGCCTCACTGGGTGCCTGGAGAGATGTTTTGTGGGGGGATAAGTGCCTTGCTCAAGGGCACAATGGCAGGCAATGGCATCTAGGATTTGAACTGGCAAACCCTCCGGTTGCTGGCTCTGCTCTCTAATCGCTTGGCTACCTACCGCCCCCTGTGCTGGGCTGTGCACTCCTGTACTTCACTGTGCTCTTCTGTGAAGTCTAAACTTCTGAAACATAGATGTCTATGACTGGTACAGATTTGGTCCAGTCTGGACTAGAGGTCGACAGATTAATCGGAATGGCCGATTTTTATTTATATATATATATATATATATATATATATTAATTACACCTTTATTTAACTAGGCAAGTCCGATTAAGAACACATTCTTATTTTCAATGACTACCTAGGAACGGGGGTTAAGTGCCTTGTTCAGGGGGGATTCGTTTTTGCAACCTTCCGGTTACTAGTCCAACACTCTAACCACATGCCTTACATTGCACTCCATGAGAACAGCAAGAAGCCAAGGTAAGTTGCTAGCTAGCATTAAACTTATTTTATAAATAACTATCAATCTTAACATAATCACTAGTTAACTACACATGGTTGATGATATTACTAGTTTATCTAACGTGTCCTGCGTTGCATATAATCGATGCGGTGCCTGTTAATTTCTCATCGAATCACAAACCGACAAACGGTGATGATTTAACAAGCGTATTTGTGAAAAAAGCACTGTCGTTGCACCAATGTATAGTGGGGGAAAAAAGTATTTGATCCCCTGGTGATTTTTGTATGTTTGCCCACTTACAAAGTCCTGTGTGGCTCAGTTGGTAGAGCATGGTGTTTGCAACGCCAGGGTTGTGGGTTCGATTCCCACGGGGGACCAGTACAGAGAAAAAAATGTATGAAATGTATGCATTCACTACTGTAAGTCACTCTGGATAAGAGCGTCTGCTAAATGACTGAAATGTAAATGTAAGAAATGATCAGTGTATCATTTTAATGGTAGGTTTATATGAACAGTGAGAGACATAATAACAACAAAAAAATCCAGAAAAACACATGTCAAAAAACGTTATAAAATGATTTCCATTTTAATGAGGGAAATAAGTATTTGACCCCTCTGCAAAACATGACTTAGTACTTGGTGGCAAAACCCTTGTTGGCAATCACAGAGGTCAGATGTTTCTTGTAGTTGGCCACCAGGTTTGCACACATCTCAGGAGGGATTTTGTCCCACTCCTCTTTGCAGATCTTCTCCAAGTCATTAAGGTTTCGAGGCTAACGTTTGGCAACTCGAACCTTCAGCTCCCTCCACAGATTTTCTATGGGATTAAGGTCTGGAGACTGGCTAGGCCGCTCCAGGACCTTAATGTGCTTCTTCTTGAGCTACTCCTTGGTTGCCTTCCCCGTGTGTTTTGGGTCATTGTCATGCTGGAATACCCATCCACGACCCATTTTCAATGCCCTGGCTGAGGGAAGGAGGTTCTCACCCAAGATTTGACAGTACATGGCCCCGTCAAATGATGCGATGAAGTTGTCCTGTCCCCTTAGCAGAAAAACACCCCCAAAGCATAATGTTTCCACCTCCATGTTTGACGGTGGAGATGGTGTTCTTGGGGTCATAGGCAGCATTCCTCCTCCAAACACTGCGAGTTGAGTTGATGCCAAAGAGCTCCATTTTGGTCTCATCTGACCACAACACTTTCACCAGTTGTCCTCTGAATCATTCAGATGTTCATTGGCAGACTTCAGACGGGCCTGTATATGTATTCTTGAGCAGGGGGACCTTGCGGGCGCTGCAGGATTTCAGTCCTTCACGGCGTAGTGTGTTACCAATTGTTTTCTTGGTGACTATGGTCCCAGCTGCCTTGAGATCATTGACAAGATCCTCCCGTGTAGTTCTGGGCTGATTCCTCACCGTTCTCATGATCATTGCAACTCCACGAGGTGAGATCTTGCATGGAGCCCCAGGCCGAGGGAGATTGACAGTTCTTTTGTGTTTCTTCCATTTGCGAATAATCGCACCAACTGTTGTCACCTTCTCACCAAGCTGCTTGGCGATGGTCTTGTAGCCCATTCCAGCCTTGTGTAGGTCTACAATCTTGTTTCTGACATCCTTGGAGAGCTCTTTGGTCTTGGCCATGGTGGAGAGTTTGGAATCTGATTGATTGCTTCTGTGGACGTGAGTCTTTTTTACAGGTAACACGCTGCGGTTAGGAGGACTTTAAGAGTGTGCTCCTAATCTCAGCTCGTTACCTGTATAAAAGACACATGGGAGCCAGAAATCTTTCTGATTGAGAGGGGGTCAAATACCTATTTCCCTCATTAAAATGCTAATCAATTTATAACATTTTTGACATGCGTTTTTCTGGATATTTTTGTTGTTATTCTGTCTCTCACTGTTCAAATAAACCTACCATTGAAATTATAGACTGATCCTTTCTTTATCAGTGGGCAAACGTACAAAATCAGCAGGGGATCAAATACTTTTTCCCCCACTGTACCTAACCATAAACATCAATGCCTTTCTTTAAAGTCAATACACAAGTATATATTTTTAAACCTGCATATTTAGTTAATATTGCCTGCTAACATGAATTTGTGTCACTTCTCTAGCGTTCCATGCAAGCAGTCAGGGTATATACAGCAGTTTGGGCTGCCTGGCTCATTGCGGACTGTGTGAAGTCCATTTATTCCTAACAAAGGCTGTAATTAATTTGCCAGAATTGTACATAATTATGACATAACATTGAAGGTTGTGCAATGTAACAGGAATATTTAGACTTAGGAATGCCACCCGTTAGATAAAATACGTAACGGTTCCGTATTTCACTGAAAGAATAAACGTTTTGTTTTCGAGATGATAGTTTCCGGATTCGACCGTATTAATGACCTAAGGCTCGTATTTCTGTGTGTTATTATGTTATAATTAAGTCTATGATTTGATAGAGCAGTCTGACTGAGCGATGGCAGGCTCGTAAGTATTCATTCAAACAGCACCTTTGTGCGTTTTGCCAGCAGCTCTTCACAATTCTACAAGCATTGCGCTGTTCATGACTTCAAGCCTATCAACTCCCAAGATTAGGCTGGTGTAACCGATGTGAAATGGCTCGCTAGTAAATGGGTGCGCGCTAATAGTGTTTCAAACGTCACTCGCTCTGAGACTTGGAGTAGTTGTTCCCCTTGCTCTACATGGGTAACGCTGCTTCGAGGGTGGCTGTTGTCAATGTGTTCCTGGTTCGAGCCCAGGTAGGCGCGAGGAGAGGGATGGAAGCTATACTGTTACACTGGCAATACTAAAGTGCCTATAAGAACACCCAATAATAGTCAAAGGTATATGAAATACAAATCGTATAGAGAGATTCCTATAATAACTACAACCTAAAACTTCTTACCTGGGAATATTGAAGACTCACGTTAAAAGGAACCACCAGCTTTCATATGTTCCCATGTTCTGAGCAAGGAACTTAAACGTTAGCTTTTTTACATGGCACATATTGCACTTTTACTTTCTTCTCCAACACTTTGTTTTTGCATTATTTAAACCAAATTGAACATGTTTCATTATTTATTTGAGGCTAAATTGATAGTATTTATGTATTATATTAAGTTAAAATAAGTGTTCATTCAGTATTGTTGTAATTGTGATTATTACAAATAAATACAAATATTTAAAAATCGGCCGATTTAATCGGTGGCGGGTTTATTTTTTTGGGGCCCTCCAATAATCGGTATCGGCGTTGAAAAATCATAATCGGTGGACCTCTAGTCTGGACCAACCACATTTGGTCTTGTTTGGTTCGGAGCTCATTAGAATAAGGAGGATATTGCGTTTTTCTACATTTTTGTGTACATAATTAGGATGCATCACCATGAAGAGAATGACATTCAAAATTACGCATTTCTGTTAAGTACAGATCAAGGACCCATGATGTCGTTCTGTTTCCGGGTGTTGATCCACTTCACTTACTGTAGTTCAATAGCGAAAATATATCTATTTTTTTTCAAACTCAAGTTGTCATATCATAGCGGACACCCCATTCTTTCTGTAGACATCTTTGAATCTTAATTCGAAGTAGACATTTAACAGAGTTTTGGTAAAACGTGTACACACAAAACTGATGGAGATTTGTGTTTTAGTGACATTTTCAGTGGCAATTGTTAAAAAATAGACTTCTGCATGTAAGTGTATAGTTTGTTCAACTTTAATCAGTGGTTTTTCCTTGGCATACATTTTTAAAGTGAAAAAGTGAGTTTCAGCGTCACTCTGCCTGGATTTTATGATCAGTTTGGCCTTTTTAGATCACAATGAATAAGATTACTTGGACAGGGGGGACCTGATCCTAGATCAGCACTCCTACTCTGAGACGCTTGATACATACAGTGCCTGGTTTGAATTTGTCCATTTTTTTATAATTAATTGTGGCTATTCAATGTTGTGTTGATGATGAGGAAATGGACCTAACATTTTCCATAGGTGGATTGGTGGAAGACACAATTGTCATCTGGTGTACATGACAGTGTTGTGATTTGATTAGATGCCATTTGTTGCTATTTGCTGCTCCAGCAGAAGTACCATCATGGCTTTTGATAGACTGTTATCCACGGATGAGGCCTCCTCTCATTTCCTCGATTCTGTGTGTGTGTGTGTGTGTGTCTGTTTGTGTCTGTTTGTGTGTGCGTAGCCTGCGGAAGGCTATTCCGTAAGGCCATTCCAGGGTGATCGTCACGTGTTGCTGACAGTCACTCGCTCTTCCTTGGACAGAAGCCATTTCAATTAACTGGAGAGAGCACACACACACACACACACACACACACACACACACACACACACACACACACACACACACACACACACTCACGTATGTATGTACTTCAGTTTATTTAGTAAATACTTTCTTAACACTTTTCTTAACTGCATTGTTGGTTAAGGGCTTGTAAGTAAACGTTTCACCGTAATGAAAACCTGTTGTATTCTGCGCATGTGACAAATTTGATTTGATTCTCACAGATGCACATTCTTGTGGTTTCCCGACTCTGCCCATTTATCCTACAGTAGCTGTGGTCTGTCTTTAGCGTTTCCCTACTCTGCCTATTCATCCTACAGTAGCTGTGGTCTGTCTTTAGCGTTTCCCTACTCTGCCTATTCATCCTACAGTAGCTGTGGTCTGTCTTTAGCGTTTCCCTACTCTGCCTATTCATCCTACAGTAGCTGTGGTCTGTCTTTAGCGTTTCCCTACTCTGCCTATTCATCCTACAGTAGCTGTGGTCTGTCTTTAGCGTTTCCCTACTCTGCATATTCATCCTACAGTAGCTGTGGTCTGTCTTTAGCGTTTCCATTACAGGTCTCCCTTTCACTCCAACAGCCTTCCGTTTTCAGACTTTCATATAAAAATGACTATTATCAACCCCAATACAAACATCACATCATTCACATTCATAATTCAGCACTCTTGTATTGACTGAAGACAATCAAGCAGTCAACCAAGTTGATATTTTACCTGACCTTAAATCACAGTCCACTTTGACTAGCCACCTGATTTCCTTGTAATATGAAATGGGTCATACCATGCCCAATTTTATTATGTGTGCACCATGCTGAATTTTAACAGCCAACTTTCCATTATGAATTATTGAGAAGAGTTTATAGGGGAGCTGGGAACTGAACAAGTAAACACAGACACACACACACACCACACACACACACAGGCTGAATCCGTTGCTTTGGGATTGAAATGAATAGAATATGAGAAGACAATACATCTATAAACATGTCCTCATTCTGAGAAATGTTGTCCCCAAACGGTAGCCATTGGCAGTGTAATTACAGTCGGGCTAAGCCACATCTTCAACGAGTATTTTGGACAGGAGGGATGGGCCCTTTGGCTTGATGAGTTCATTTGGAGCTTCCGTTTTGCCTCTGTTCTCTCGTTTTCGTTCTTGTTCTCGATCTCTCTCTTCTCGCTCATTTCTTCTTTTCTCCCGGTCTTTCTCTGCTTTTCTTTTAGGGCTGACCGCATTTAGTCGACTGGTCAATTGTTTGGTCGATAGACTTGGTCGACCAAGATGTAAAAAAAAAAAATTGGCACACGAGACACCTGTCTGATTCGCGCCCTTCTCAGTGAACCAATCCATTGAGACTCATCCGCGTGGATCTTCTCAGTGAACCAATCCATTGAGACTCATCCTCACGGATCTTCTCGGTGAACCAATCCATTGAGACTCATCCGCGTGGATCTTCTCGGTGAACCAATCCATTGAGACTCATCCGCGCGGATCTTCTCGGTGAACCAATCCATTGAGACTCATCCGCGCGGATCTTCTCGGTGAACCAATCCATTGAGGAAGCTGAGACTCATCCTCGCCGATCACACAGTCCAAGAAGAAGGGCTCTCTCCCGCCAATTCTGGCACATTCACTGTTTCATAACTTCATTGTGTGAATTCTTTGATTGTTAGTGTCTACCAATTATCACCAGTAGTACATTTAATTTCTAATCTACAACGTTTGTTTGGTTACGGTAATTTCTGTTAATATATTCAATATATACTGCTCAAAAAAATTAAGGGAACACTTAAACAACACATCCTAGATCTGAATGAATGAAATAATCTTATTAAATACTTTTTTCTTTACATAGTTGAATGTGCTGACAACAAAATCACACAAAAATAATCAATGGAAATCCAATTTATCAACCCATGGAGGTCTGGATTTGGAGTCACACTCAAAATTAAAGTGGAAAACCACACTACAGGCTGATCCAACTTTGATGTAATGTCCTTAAAACAAGTCAAAATGAGGCTCAGTAGTGTGTGTGGCCTCCACGTGCCTGTATGACCTCCCTACAACGCCTGGGCATGCTCCTGATGAGGTGGTGGATGGTCTCCTGAGGGATCTCCTCCCAGACCTGGACTAAAGCATCTGCCAACTCCTGGACAGTCTGTGGTGGATGGAGCGAGACATGATGTCCCAGATGTGCTCAATTGGATTCAGGTCTGGGGAACGGGCGGGCCAGTCCATAGCATCAATGCCTTCCTCTTGGAGGAACTGCTGACACACTCCAGCCACATGAGGTCTAGCATTGTCTTGCATTAGGAGGAACCCAGGGCCAACCGCACCAGCATATGGTCTCACAAGGGGTCTGAGGATCTCATTTCGGTACCTAATGGCAGTCAGGCTACCTCTGGTGAGCACATGGAGGGCTGTGCGGCCCCCCCAAAGAAATACCACCCCACACCATGACTGACCCACCGCCAAACCGGTCATGCTGGAGGATGTTGCTGGCAGCAGAACGTTCTCCACGGCGTCTCCAGACTCTGTCACGTCTGTCACGTGGCTCAGTGTAAACCTGCTTTCATCTGTGAAGAGCACAGGGAGCCAGTGGCGAATTTGCCATTCTTGGTGTTCTTTGGCAAATGCCAAACGTCCTGCACGGTGTTGGGCTGTAAGCACAACCCCCACCTGTGGACGTCGGGCCCTCATACCACCCTCATGGAGTCTGTTTCTGACCGTTTGAGCAGACCCATGCACATTTGTGGCCTGCTGGAGGTCATTTTGCAGGGCTCTGGCAGTGCTCCTCCTTGCACAAAGGCGGAGGTAGCGGTCCTGCTGCTGGGTTGTTGCCCTCCTACGGCCTCCTCCACATCTCCTGATGTACTGGCCTGTCTCCTGGTAGCCCCTCCATGCTCTGGACACTACGCTGACAGACACAGCAAACCTTCTTGCCACAGCTCGCATTGATGTGCCATCCTGGATGAGCTGCAATACCTGAGCCACTTGTGTGGGTTGTAGACTCCGTCTCATGCTACCACTAGAGTGAAAGCACCGCCAGCATTCAAAAGTGACCAAAACATCAGCCAGGAAGCATAGGAACTGAGAAGTGGTCTGTGGTCCCCACCTGCAGAACCACTCCTTTATTGGGGGTGTCTTGCTAATTGCTTATAATTTCCACCTGTTGTCTATTCCATTTGCACAACAGCATGTGAAATTTATTGTCAATCAGTGTTGCTTCCTAAGTGGACAGTTTGATTTCAGTGTGATTGACTTGGAGTTACATTGTGTTGTTTAAGTGTTCCCTTTATTTTTTTGAGCAGTGTATTTATTCCAGTCTTTTACCGTTATCATTGTCGGAGTGGACACGTTCTTTGCGGAGCGCACAACCTATGCTACACTTGTGAGAAAAAAGTCTGGAGGGTGGGAGATGTTTGACGTAGTCACGTATTCACAGGCCCCAGATGGGCTGTAAACAACATCGTCTGGCCTCTCTAGCAGCAGATGGGTCTGGCAGAGTGGCCATTGAAGCATAATTGTGAGAATGTTTCTCTGCACTCTGCTAGTGTGATGTTAACAGCTCTAATGGACTCTGAGACAGTGTGTGTGTGTGCCATTGGTATGTGTTTACGTGTGTGTGTGTGTGTGTGTGTGTGTGTGTGTGTGTGTGTGTGTGTGTGTGTGTGTGTGTGTGTGTGTGTGTGTGTGTGTGTGTGTGTTCACATGCGCACGTGTGCCTGTTCAGGTTTGGGCCCTAGTCAAAAGTAGTGCACCGCTGTCAGACACACACACACACACCTTGCTACTCTGATCTGCTTCAAACCAATATGTAGGTGATATGCATTTGGACAGCAACAGTAGCTCAACCCACACCACAGACAGACGGGCTATAGATAGCTACTGTCTATGTTGCCTGGATCTGTTACCATCATCGCCGTCTCTATGGCAACCATCGGCCGTTTACCATTCCCTGAATAGAAATAGGATTACACAGTTTATCATTTAAGACCATTTCAGGGCTAACTGTCAAATGAGATATTTAATAGTCTTGCGTTCCTTAAAGGCCAGGATTTGGTAGGTAGCTCTACTCTCCAGTGTGGAGACTTGGATACAGTTTGACTAACTAGAGTGATATCCATACCAACACTGTACCAGGTGGATGGATCATGGACGAGAAGTATGTTACTTATGGCTCAATTATTGTTCACATAAAGAGTTTTTTTTTGGCTCCTTCGAATCGCCTTGTACAAAATATAAATTAGTAAAAAAATATATGTATTTGTCAATATCCCCAAATACCCCATATGTTAGGGTTAGGGTTTTATGATTGCCCAATGTGAATGTGTGCTTTTAAAAAAATAAAACAGTAGGATTTAATTTGTTTTATTTTATTCACTTCATCAGTTTGTTTGCTCTACGGGATGTTAGCAATAATATCATACTCCTAGCTCTATGACTTCCTATCCTTGCTAGAAAAGTCCTTGCATTTCCAGTTCCATTCCTTTCAAGTGACTGTAATCCCACAGTACCCCTGAGGCTGATGGGTAAAATGGACATCGCCGCTGCAATCCCAAATCCCTGGTTGTCTGGTGTCGTTGCTGTGTTGTTGCCATGTCCTGGACCCCTCTCCTGATAGGAGGGCATGTATAGGAGCTTGTTAGTGCCGCTGCCTCCCTTCCCAGCAGGGGCCAGCGAACCATAGCTATGTGTGCATGTGTGTGTGCACCGCATCTTCACCCAGTCCCTAATGTCTGTGACAGCAGAGTAGTAGATATTAGCTGGTGTCATGTCTTAATGTCTTACTCCACCCTCAACTGCTACTGCAAGTAGGCCACGATGGAAGTCTTGAATGAAATGCATCCATGCCACATCTAATCCTTTTTTTTTTATTTTATCAATCTTATAACATTTTAACATGGAATGTTTAGTAAAAAATACTTCCAGTCCCAAATATAGGCTACTTGTCACAAAAAAAAATGCCTGAGATTTGTTAGGACTAGAAATCGTTACCTCATTAGCTAAAAAGACTATGAATTGGGACTATGTATTCAAACGTCCTAAAATAATAATAAAATAATGCACGCTAGCTTTCTGAACAGATGGGAGCTACAGGGGACCACTCCCACTTATGCTTTTCAGTCAGGCTTCCTACAGAGAAATCAAGCCAAATTGAGTCTTACAATAACATCAAAAGGCAAGAAGTTTTTCCTTTACTCTCGCTCTCGCCCACCTACCGTGTAGCAATTAGCGTCGCAGCAGTGGTACATTTATTTAGCGCGTCGCTACAAAGCCGCCCGAAGCTCAATTGTTTAACAACTTTTGAGGACATTAGCATTTGATGTGCTTGGATGTTTGTTGGCTCTGGGGGTAGTTTGTCAGGGTAAATATTTCCATTGGCCAGCTTATGAATGTCCTGATTTGTTCGACGTAAAGATTGATGTATTTTGCTACACTGCCAAGTGTTTGGCTTAGATTCACTCACAAGGTCACGGGGTAAAGCACTGATAGAGATTTCGGTAGCTGTGATAGACGCTTGGAAGGATATTTGATACAGACTGGAAGGAGAATTGGAAATTAATGGCACTGGCTAAAATGATTACATTACAGTCCCTATCTTTCCC
Source organism: Salmo salar (assembly GCF_965601325.2). NCBI lineage: Eukaryota > Metazoa > Chordata > Actinopteri > Salmoniformes > Salmonidae > Salmo > Salmo salar. The sequence goes on along the minus strand of NC_138292.1, from coordinate 54,406,428 downwards.
ATTCATTTGAGATTGAGATATATATATATATATATATAATCATCTCAAATGAATGGGAAAGATAGGGACTGTAATGTAATCATATATATCATATATATCATATCATATATATATATATATCCACCTTTTTAAGATCTGGACACTTTTGTCAAACTTTGATTTTGGAGTGGACTATCCCTTTAACTTAGCTGTGGTTCATTCTGTTAGCTTTAGGAAAACAAATGGATTGGGACTTAACATCATCATCTTCCTACATCCGTCCTGTCAGCCTAATCAAATGGAGCTAATAGACTATTAGTCTTATCTTAATTACTCCATAGCCAGGGTCACTGCATAGTGTGTGTGTGTGTGTGTGTGGTGTGTGTGTGTGTGTGTGTGTGTGTGTGTGTGTGTGTGTGTGTGTGTGTGTGTGTGTGTGTGTGGGGGGGGGCATGCTTGTCAGTCCATGTCCTCTCTAGCTGACTCTGTTGAATCGTGGTCTGATGGGGAGTGTGATTTAGAGGATTAGGGAGTGAAAACGCCTGCTAAGATTTATTGACTGAGCGGGGGGGGAGAGAGAGAGAGGGAGCAGGGCATGTTTATTTATTCAGAAGAGGGGGATAGAGGTATCGCTAAGAAAGGTTAACTTTCAACTCTGCGGTGATCCTCCCTTTTATTAAGGATCCCCATTAGCTGTTGCGAAAGCAGTAGCTGCTCTTCCTGGGGTCCACACAGAACATGAAACAGGACATAATACAGAACATGAATAGACATGGACAGAACTACACACATATAAAAATGGCACACGTAGCCTACATGTCAATACATGCACACAAACTATCAAGGTCAAATTGGGGAGAGGCGTTGTGCCGTGAGGTGTTGCTTTATCTGTTCGTTTAAAACCAGGTTTGCTGTTCATTTGAGCAAAATGAGATGAAAGGGAGACTTGTCCGAGCCAGAACGGCCCATAGGACCGGATCTCCTGTTTCTGTAGCATGAGGCAGCTTGATGTACAAGTACACCCCCTGGAGAGGAGATCAGTCTTCTATTGACAGTGGTTGTGGGATTTTAATATATCAAGACCTTGATTGGTTCAATGAGGTATGTTAGTGCCATGTCAAAGTCTTTACAAAACCTTAATAAAGGCTGCCTTTTATATAAAGTGGTACCTAATTGTCTCAAGTATTGACTGAGGCAGTTACTTTCTGGTGGCTTAGCTTTGAAATGGAACGGAACAATGTCATTCCCTTGAAAGGCTTGGTAATGAAGCCAAAAAAAAAGTGGCCTTGGGTGAATGTTTCCAGGAATTGGTCCGTGTACAGCTGGCGTTTCAGAGACATTAATAACTTTGCGTGAGTGTGCTTGCGTGCTCTAACGAAGAAGAAAAGGGCTGACTTTGTCTTATGTGGTCACGCTTGTTTGGGTTTGGTGGATCCTTGTTGGTTCATAGAGGAAGGATGTATAGGCAGGAACGAATACACATTGTAGGGGAGAGTGGGGTAAGTTGAGCCTCCCGTGTTTCTAGGAATACATACACAAAATGTATCATTTGACCAAATATTTTGCAAGAGTTAATCATTTCATGGAGTCAGTGAAGGATCAAACCACATGGAAAAAGTGGTAAGGACGTTAAGTCCAAAAAATATTTAAGATTGTTCTATAAATCATTTAGGGTCTCTATATAAACTTACATATGAGGTCTTAAACCTAGCATGAAAATGCATCCTTGTAGCTGTGTGTGCTAATATTTAATCTCTGAAACTGGAAACACTTATCTCCCTCACTAGCTTTAAGCACCAGCTGTCGGAGCAGCTCACAGATCACTGCACCTGTACATAGCCCATCTATAAATAGCCCAAACAACTACCTCTTCCCCTATTGTATTTATTTATTTATTTTGCTCCTTTGCACCCCAGTATTTCTACTTTGCACACTCATCTACTGTCAAATCTACCATTCCAGTGTTTTAATTGCTATATTGTATTTACTTCGCTAACCCTGGCCTATTTATTGCCTTTACCTCCCTTATCTCACCTCATTTGCTCACATTGTATATAGACTTATTTTTCTACTGTATTATTGACTGTATATTTGTTTTACTCCATGTGTAACTGTGTTGTTATGTGTCGCACTGCTTTGCTTTATCTTGGCCAGGTCGCAGTTGTAAATGAGAACTCGTTCTCAACTTGCCTACCTGGTTAAATAAAGGTGAAATAAATAATTTAGTCAATGTTTGCCTTGGGGTTGGTTGAGCCAATGTCAAGTTGAGCAAATTGAATTGTTTTCTTCCCAGGTGTAATGCAAGGCATTATCTCTGGGATATGAGGTAACAACAGGGCCTTTAACATGTTCAAAGTGTTTGTTAGGTATTAATACCTATGTTAAAAGATGTTTACATTTAGTAAAAGACAAAGTGATTGTAATTGTGTTTGGGAAATAAATATAGACATAATTTTAAAAACATAGTGGTAATATTTCATTTAGTCCCTCGGCTCAGCTTTTTAATTTTTCATAGTTTTATTTAACAAGGCATGTCAGTTTAGATTGTTATTTACAATGACGGCCTAACCCCGGCCAAACCCTACAACGGAAGACACTGCGCCTATTGTACGCCGCCCTATGGGACTCCCAGTCACAGCTGGATGTGATGCAGCCTAATATATGTTATTGACAAGTGCTGGGCTGACGGATGCGGGTTTAATTCCTCAGTGGGATACCCCACCAGAATGTGATCTAATAAACTAGTCCTGATATACCATTGTATTGACACAACACGATGACTTGATTATTCGGTGCGTTTTCCCGGTGCTCTCTGACCCCCAAATGTATTGTTTTTGGACAATTTATTCCCTCCTGGGAGATGCTGGTATTTAAAGCCCTTGGCTCCCTGCCCAGCATGCTCTGGGGGTGTTGACCCCTCCCCCTTCTGCTTGATCACAGCCCAGCTCTCCACTGTGTGAGCGTTGTCGTGACTACCTCAGTGAGAGGCTAGCTAGCCTCCCTCCCAGACTGTCTCTCCGTGCTGCAGATGTCAGCTGGGTCTCGCCACCACCCCATCATCATCATCAACCCTCCACCTGCTTTGTGGCAAGTGTGTGTGTGTGTGTGTGTGTGTGTGGGCAGTGGGTGCACACACAGGCACACACATATACATGCACGGACACACCTGCTTCCATTGTCAGACACACACACACACACACACACACGGCTGTAATTATGATCCAATGGAGGGGCTGGGACACATCTCTCGCTGCCCACTTCACTCCCTCTTAATAGGGGTTGCAGGGTGGCATCGGGTACACAGCTGTGGAGCCCACCAACACCCTCAGCCCTCCAACTGAGCCCCCACACCCATTTGGCATGTACAGAGGAGCTAACCCACCCACTCTCCTCTTCATTTTGTGTGGCTGTTAGACATCCCCAATGGATCTCAGCCATTAGTCACTCTGCAGAAGATTACCCTGGTCTGATCCTTGTGTACGTCCTTATGGTTCACATGTAAGCACTTTTTATGGATTTTGATCTACCAGGCATCAATGCCCATGTCTCTGTGTTCTGCAGTATGCCTGTGTGTCTGGGATGTGTGTCTATTTAAACCTGGCAAATAAAACTCATGAGTCAGCACTATAGAAAACATCCCCTGTGATCAATGGCCGGCTTTAGAGGATCTCTTCCTTTGTCAATATTTACTACACTCTCCTATTGTCTGTCGTAGCGTGTGTTTTGTGTGTGTGCTAGCTCCTTTGAACTCATCCTCAACTTTGCCCGTCTCTGATTTATCAGTCCTGACGTCCTGTCTGTTCTGTCTGTCCCCGTCTTGTTCTTGGAAGTTGTTGCTGTCAGAGGAAACGAGAGAGAGACCGGGAAGGAGAGACTGACTGACAAAGAAAGCTCAGAGAGAGGGAGAGAGGGAGAGCGCTCAGGGTTCTGACTGTTGACTTCATAACTGCCGGGTTCTTCTCTCCCTGGCCGTTTCCCAAGCCAGGAATGTTTCGCTTGGTAATTAATAAGAGCTGGCTTGCTCTCCAAACAGACTCTTCCCCCGCTTCCTTCCCCTGCGAACGCCGTGACGTCATCACTCCCGAGCCCGTCCAAGAAACACACGCTCTCTCGCGCGCGCACACACGTAGGGATACACAGACAGACACACAGGGATTGTGGACAAGCATCAACCACCTCAAAGGACGTTTAAGTGGGGCGTTCCTCTCATGTGGTTCAGTTTGGGTTTTGACGTCAGAGACAAACGAGACTGGACTGAAAGGGATTTTCTTTCCAAAAGCTCTTCTTTGAGCCGTGTGTGTGCGCGTACTTGGAGGGTTTCTATGTGTTTTTTGGCTGGTTTGAGTTAAAGGGGAATTTTTGTGAGGGCCAGAGGATATTTGACTGGCATGAGTGAATTGTGAATCCCTCGCCTTTTAAATGCCAACGCGGTCGGTTTGTGTAAGGCCCAGCTGTTGTTTGCGTAGACTTAACCTAATGTAGAAAACGTGTGTGTGAGTGTGTTCTTGGATTTGTGCGTCTGTCCCTTACCCGGTCAAGATGTGTGAAAAGCACATTTGGCTCTGTGTTTGCGATCGATGACGCAAGCCCCAGTTTAGGAAGTGGAGTTGTGAGGAGAGCCTTATGTTACTAGTGGACGGTAGTTTATGTACTCCTCTACTGCGTGACTTCGCTGTTCCAAAGGGAGTTTGTTGCTGAAGTTTTTTTGCTGATGAACAAATAGGAGAGGGTGCACTGAAGGTGGAGTCTGTGTGTGTCTGCCTGCCTCCGTCTGCCTGCCTGCCTGCCTGTGTGTCTGCCTGCCTGCCTGTGTGTCTGCCTGCCTGCCTGTGTCTCCGTGTGTTTGTCTGCGTGCCCAGTCATTCCACTCTTAATACTTTCCATTATCCTTGGCCGAAGGCCCTACAACAGCTACTGTAACCAGGCCTCTCATATCACATTGGTTACCACTGGGAAGGGAACCAGGTCTATGTCCCAAATGGCACCCTATTCCGTATATAGTGCGCTACTTTTGAACTAGGGCCCACTAAGGCTCTGGTGAAATGTAGCGCATTAAATAAGGAATTGGGTGCCATTTGGGATGCAGACCAGGACTAGACAACCAAGGCCATGTAAAACACCATCGACACAACATACATGGGCGAGCAACACCAAGGCCAAACTTACCTCTACCTCAGAAGTCCACATACTCTATATCTCTTGGCTTATAGGCTCTATTTTAGAGTAAAGGGTACAGTTGGCCTGTTTATAACGATGAACAGGTTTGCGAGTAAGTCTTTGAAACAGTTAGCAGGCTATGTTATTGTTAACACACCTCATATTGCGTGAACGTCAGACCATCACGTTACAAAAACGTTGTCGTTTTGTGGATACCAGTTGGTTGCTTACAATGGTGGGAGTGGTAAGAATTTACTGTGGTCCACGACATTATTCACCTTTCAGTCCTATATCAACGGTTCAGCGATATGACGTAGGTGCACAAAGTAAACGGCATAGTGGGGGAATTTGCGCAACAACTAAGAGCATTGAAGCGCGAGACTAAACTTCTCTGCTGTTTTGGTCCTTTGCGCAGATACTGTGTGACTGTGTGAGAACGAAGTCTTGCATCTTGCTCATCACAATATCTGCGGTGCTGCTCGTGGTAAAGTCATGAGTCTACCTTTAAAATTATAGTACCATTGTCCGTTTTTTCATGCTCGAGGCTTTAACATCAATCATTAGGCAAACATAAGTGGTCACACAGCTTTATTTCAAATCTGGCCATCAAACAGGACTCCCATAAAGCCTATCTGTTTGTGCTAGCGCAGCATGGCTAGCCTCCTTTTGAAGCTCTATTTGTTTTAGCTTTATGACACATCATAAAGCACTGAATTGGCTCCCCATCATGGAAAATCAGCAGCGGGCACATGGGCAGACTGCTTTATACATCTGGCTGCCTCTGTCTCACCCAATTTAACTTTCCCTTACACTTTGGGTGGATGAAAGAAATATCTGGCCCTGTGTTTGTTAGTGGTAAATTTTCCTTACTTCCTTTCTCAGTATGGTTGCCATTTTGTTTTCAAATTATGATTTATTTTCCCTCTACTGTAAACCCAGGTATCTCTAAAGTTGGGCATGTGCTGGATCTAAGAAGCTCTAAAGGTACGTTTTTCATCCTAAATAAACATTGACCTTTTTATATCCAGCGGTAATGCATCATTGACACACGCCACAGCGATAGTGATGCACGAGTTGACTCGCAACCTGAAGTAGCCGCGGTTATATCCGGGGCGGGCGGGTTTAGGGTAATGCAATATTGTGTGGATGAAGTGGGTGGGTGGTGGACGGGTTGAATAAAGAGAAAATGATGTATGAAAAAATGTCTTATTCTTGGGGCTACGTTGAGGTTTTTCTTTCATTATGTTTATCTGCCCTTAGTGCATAAGCCTAAACGTTAGAGCCTGACTCTACGCGGGTCGACTGAAACCTGACACAGTGGATGCTACTCTGTGACGCAAAAGAAGGGAAAGGAAGACAAAAGTAGGCAGTCATAGCCTCATAGCTGGACAGTGGGTACTTTGATTTTCTAAACGTTGTTGTTCTATTCATTTTCTATCGCTTTTTTTTTTATTTTTTTATTATCCGATTTTTTTTTTCAAATGCGGTGTTAGGCTACTTGCCAATACAGGCAGTCTGCCTAAGAGGTCCGTTTCCTTTCAGCAACCTTTTCAAGTGAAAAGGCCCAAATGCTTAAGAAAAACGTCATTGTTAAATCAAATGTTCAAGGACAAAGTAGCCTAATTGTACAGTGCATTTTCACAAAAGCATGTGATTTAGACGCTTGTCAGACTTCATTTTCACAAAACCTTGCGCACGGTGTCAGGGTCTCAGCAAAACATTAGGCTACTGTTCACAATAGGCCTAAATATTAAATGAATAAATGTCGAAGATAAACGTCATTGTTGAAGAGAAAAAAGGGAACTGTACGGTACATTTAGGGTCGGATGCGGTCCTCAGATGTTCACTTTATCACATAGTTGGGCAGTTGCGGCTGGGTTATTAGCAGTTGCGGCTGGGTTATTAGCAGTTGCGGCTCGGTGTGGGTGAACACACCCCGCAGCACTACACAGCGAGTCTAAAACAGCCGACAAATATCCAGGATGCTAAACTGGAGCCAGCAGTCTGTCTTATTGTTTACTTGTCTAGAAGTATGCAAGGGAAATGGGTCCGGTGTACTTGGGCTTGCGGTAAACAGACTTTCCTCCCCTCCGGTTGATCCATTGTTTTATCTGAGAGGGCGATGACAGCGGGTTTGTGGCGTGTTTGTGGAAGTAGCCTCATTTAGATGAGGGTGCAAATCATGATTTTTGTGTGTGTTGAGTGGGCGGCTGTTTAGAGTTGCAGTCGTCTGCGGCGGTTGTTGTTGTTAATAAAATCGAACAAAAGTACATATTTCAAGGTCAGTGCTCACTAAGGCATGTGTTATGGTAAAATGCACCAAACCAGTCTTGAAAGCAGAGTCGGACAATTGTGTTTCATAAACACTCTTGAAATAGTTTTTACTACATCCACTTACTTTACCTGCTTGCTGCCTGTCCTTTTCAGAGTATCTGTTTTGCCTTGGCTTAACGGTAGCTCTCCTCTGTAGTGTTTTGGAAACATTCTTGCCTATGCTGCCATTGAGCCATAGACAGAAGCCCTTTCAGTCTTATTTGGTCTGTCAACACAGCAGGGGCAGAGGTTGGACTGTTTCATGTTTAGATGGTCCACAGTAGAGGGGTAAAGGGCAGGTGACTCGGCTGTACTGTGCTTGTACCCCAAACGCAGCTAGCTGGCTCAGGTGGAGGGGCTCGAAGCACGGTGCTAGTCATTCAGAAGTACATAGAGGGTAGACTCTCTCTCGCTGTGTCTCTCTGTCTCTCTCTCTCTCAAAAGCCACGGTGACAAAGCTGATATTTTCATATTTTATTTAACCAGGAAGGGCTCATTTGAGATTTGAAATCAATTTTTCAAGAGCGTCCTGGCCAAGATAGATAGGCATTTGATCTCGGTGCACATTTATTTATAGTTTATTTGTTTCCTGTAACCTGAATTGCGATTCTGAAGAGCGTGCACTCCCTGTGCACCATGGACTGTTATTCATGTGTTAAAATACTTCAACCCTAAATTTACCTTTTTTGGAAATATACTCCAATGTCTTGTAAGCATCTCATATTAAACAACCCAAAAGCAAGCAAGGAATGAGTCAGTACTTCAATTCACCATGTGCAGCATAAGACAGGCAGACATATTAGTTAGAACACCATGGCAGCTCTGAGCCGTAGTGGGTCACGACGCAGCGTTTGTTCACCGGTGTTTCTGGTAATCACCAATAGGAAAGGAAACTGAAACGTGACGTTAACCCGGGGAGACGAGTGTGGCTGCTGCCGTGTATGTGTGGTGCTTGTGTCCTACAGAAAATAGCATTTCATTGACATCTGTAGAGCAACAGGAAATGTATTATAAAGCTGTGTGGGTTACAGTTAGAAGGTACAACCTGTGAAATAACTAAACTATGTGACTAGCGTTGTGTAGTTACTCTGAGATATACAGATCTGATGTGAATAGTTGAGGGTTAGACTTTAGCAGTCCACCCAGGCCTCCAAATGTCTTTCTCTTTATCTTCCATTTCCTCCCTCTTTCTTTCTCTCTTTGGCCTATATGTTATGGTTTCCTCTCTCCATCTCTCTGGACGTGTACTTTATTTATTTTTCTTTCTTTCACTTCTTACACACACACACACACAGTTGCTTGCGCCCACACACACACACACACAAGCTGTGTCTGAGAGGGAGGAAAAATACTTAAAAAAATGTTTGTGTGGCACAGCGCTCTGTTCTAGGCTTCTAAGGGGAGACTGAGGAGATGGATGGGTGAAAGGGAGACTTATAAGCAATCCTGGTTGCCGGGTGAGATGGGAAAGGGTGGGATGCATGCATGCTTTGGGGGGGGGGGGGGGGATTTCGTCGTATGCATTTATTTGATCGTTTTTGTACCTATACCTGAAAAAAAAGACAAAACTAAATAAAAAGTTGGTCACAAAAAGTAAGTAGGCTGTATACAGGGTCAGATTTAGGGTCAGTGCCAATACCATGTTTAGAATATTTACAATGTGCAGGGGGATACTGGAGTGGTAGGGTTAGATATGTATAGGGATAAGGTGACTAGGCATCAGGATATTTGATCAACAGAGTAGCAGCAGCGTATATAGGCTCCTGAGTGGCGCAGCGGTCTAAGGCTCTGCATCTCAGTGCAAGAGGCGTCACTAGTCCCTGGTTCGAATCCAGGCTGAATCACATCTGGTCGTGATTGGGAGTCCCATAGAATGGCATCCAGGTTTGGCCGAGGTAGGCCGTCATTGTATATAAGAATTTGTTCTTAACTGACTTACCTAGTTAAATAAAGGTTAAATAAAAGATGGATTGTAAATGAGTGCGTGAATGTGTGTGAGCAAATTAAGTGTGAGTGTGCATAGAGTCAGTGCAAAAATCTAAAATGAAATAGAAGGGTCAATGCAGATAGTCCGTGTAGCCATTGTGTTTGCTATTTAGCAGTCTTATGGCTTGGGGATAGAAGCTGTTCAGGAGCCTGTTTGTGTCAGACTTGTAGCTCCTCCACCGCTTGCCATGCGGAAGCAGAGAGAACAGTCTATGGCTTGGGTGGCTGGAGTCTTTAACAATTTTCACACCTACCTGATATAGAGGTCATGGATGGCAGGGAGCTCGGCCCCAGTGATGTACTGCGTTCAGGGCAGTGGACCGCCTGGCTACGAGGTTAATATGGGTTAGGTTGAGTCACAGGCAAGGCCAAAACATACGTGTGTGTGTGTGTGTGTGTGTGTGTGTGTGTGTGTGTGTGTGTGTGTGTGTGTGTGTGTGTGTGTGTGTGTGTGTGTGTGTACACACACTGTGAAGGTGAATGAAAATGGCTGTGTGAGAATGGAACTCCACGGATCTGTGAGGAGAGAAGGAGAGGAAGAGGGCGATTTGAGCTAGAGATTAGAGAATCAGGGGTTTCAGATCATTGGTCATGGAGGAAAGGAGACTTGGAGGGGAAGCTCTATAATACTTTTTCAGAGTGAATGGTCTACTTGTGTCAGTCATACTGTGTGGCCAGTCTGCTCAAGAGGAAACAGCGGAGATTGTTGAGGATCTCGCATCAGTTTTCACTCTGGACAGCTGAGGGATCTGTGTACAAAATACACCCTACACACACTCAATCCCACCCAAATGTTACTGCACACACACACACACTGAAAGCCTAAACGATAACCATCCTGACCCAATTGAATACAATAAATTGTGACTAGGCTCACTGTCAGGCCTCCTACACAGTGTTACATGCCCCATAGTGGATAAACTAACATGTTAACTGAGACCAGGGCCAAAATCAATGAGGCTACTGATGTCCTAGGAGAAAACACACGTCATGTAAGCATGCAAGGTGGCTCGTTCGAGTCCTCTGTGTCTTTGAGCAAGGCACTTAACCCTAATTGCTTCAGGGTCGCCGTTGACTATGGCAGACCCTGGCCGGGACCCCACTCTCCAAGGGTGTCTCAGGGAGAGTGGGATATGCAAAAAAAAAAACGTTAATTTCACACATGCGTATTAAAGGTAGACTCAGCGACGTAGATGCAGAAAGTAAACAGCATAGTGGGTGAATTTCCACAACTAATAGCGTTGAGGCTAAACTTCTCCGCTGTTTTGGCCCCGTGGAGCGAAACCCGTGCACGTCCGCCAATACTGTGTGAGAGCGAAGTCTTGCTTCTCGCTCATCTGCGATGTTGACCGTGGCAAACACACACATATTACACATACACACCGCCTGTTCCAAATTCATCAGAGGCCTGACCGTTCTACCACCATAGTCTCCTCTACTCCAGGCTCCTTATGGCAACTCTGATTGAGGCTGAGGTGGTGTATCGATTGGTGCAGGTAGAGCTGAAAGAGTAGTATTACTCCACTAACCAACTCCTCTCCCCAGCCATTCTGGCTCTGCAGCTGGCCAGTTGCACAGACTGGGTGGCCCACAGAATGGATGTGACTGAAACTGACAGAGAGCACATGAGGAACGTCACAAGGGAATCGAGCTGCTTGGCGTTCTTGACATGCTAACTGTCACTAATTTGCTGGCTGAGAGGTATATGGTTCTAGTGCTGTGCGCGTGTGTGTACTTGCATGTGCGTGCTTGCATGTATGCCTGTGCATGTTTGTGTGTGGGTGTGCGGAGCTGAATGTGTGCGAATATGAATATTGGTATTGTTTGATGATGAGCTGTGCAAGGTAATGGGCCCTGAAATGAGACAACACTGGATGTCTATCGCATCCCTCATCTGTCTCCAGCACTGAAGTCATTGTATCAATTTGCCATCACTTAACTTCACACAAGCGGTCGATTTGGTAAGAGGAACTTGATTGTTGTCTCACTTCTTTAGAAAACTCAATTTGTACAATTTGGATGAGATTTCATTCCTTTCATGTGGTTGTTGTCCTTTTCGGCTGAGGAGCTCTCTCTATTTCTCTCTTTCTTTCTCTGTCTGTTGTCGAAGGAGAGGTGAATAAGGCCCTATTTTTCAGTCAGGGCACAACACGTTTGATATGTTTTTTTCAGTGTCACATTTCTGCCCTGTGTTTTTGGTCAGATGTGGAAATTGACGATTGCATTTAAACCGTATGGATCCTCTTTATCTAGGCCGGTGGCTTCTTTTGTTGTTTGGATTGTTGCTATTGATTGTTTCCCCTGAAAAGCCCAGGACTCAATTTCCTCTCTGCATGAATAACAGTATACTCCAGGGATTCATTTATTGACGTCCATATGCGCTAATTGGCAAATTACCTGCGATGAGGGACAGGCTTAAACGTGACGCCCATTGACTGATCTCAGACCAGTTCTTAGGATCACCAGTGACTCCATCGGAACCATTCTGAACTCAGAACAGTTCTAAGTGTCCCTTTTGTGTCACTTGTGTATTCAGGGTCCGTTTCAATTGTACTTAATGTAGCACTTGTTTTCTGCTCGGACACTCTGGTCTTGTTGGCAACCCTTGAGAAGGGGTAATCGTTCTGTCCCCATGACAACGGTCACTCCAGTGACCAAATTCCAGCCTACCAAAACCCTTTTTATGTTTCTCGTTACCACATTTGGATTGAAAAGGGGATTTCAGACAATATGGAATGTAGACATCTAAAACCATAGAACGCTAAAGAGGTTACGGCAAAAAATACCCGTGATTGACTTTTTAACCTCTCTGGGCTAGGCGGGACGAATTCGTCCCACCTACGTAACAGCCACTTGAAGCCTGTGGCGCGATTTTCAAAACCTTAAAAATCCTATTACTTCAATTTCTCAAACATATGACTATTTTACAGCTATTTAAAGACAAGACTCTCGTTAATCTAACCACACTGTCCGATTTCAAAAAGGCTTTACAACGAAAGCAAAACATTAGATTATGTCAGCAGAGTACCAAGCCAGAAATAATCAAACACCCATTTTTCAAGCTAGCATATAATGTCACAAAAACCCAGAAGACAGCTAAATGCAGCACTAACCTTTGATCTTCATCAGATGACAACCCTAGGACATTATGTTATACAATACATGCATGTTTTGTTCAATCAAGTTCATATTTATATCAAAAACCAGCTTTTTACATTAGCATGTGATGTTCAGAACTAGCATACCCCCCGCAAACTTCCGGGGCATTCGCTAACATTTTACTAAATTACTCACGATAAATGTTCACAAAAAGCATAACAATTATTTTAAGAATTATAGATACAGATGTATGCACTCGATATGTCCGATTTTAAAATAGCTTTTTGGTGAAAGCACATTTTGCAATATTCTAAGTACATAGCCCAGGCACCACGGGCTAGCTATTTAGACACCCGGCAAGTTTAGCACTCGCCATAATCATATTTACTATTATAAAAGTTTGATTACCTTTTGTTGTCTTCGTCAGAATGCACTCCCAGGACTGCTACTTCAATAACAAATGTTGGTTTGGTCCAAAATAATCCATCGTTATATCCGAATAGCGGCGTTTTGTTCGTGCGTTCCAGACACTATCCGAAATGGTAAAGAAGGGTCGTGCGCATGGCGCAATTCGTGACAAAAAAATTCTAAATATTCCATTACCGTACTTCGAAGCATGTCAACCGCTGTTTAAAATCAATTTTTATGCCATTTTTCTCGTAGAAAAGCGATAATATTCCGACCGGGAAACTCCTTTTCGGCAAACAGAGAAAAAATCACAAAGACGAGGGCGGTCAGGTCACGCGCCTAAGCCCAGAGTCCCTTGATCGGCCACTTGAGAAAGGCGATAATGTGTTCCAGCCTGGGGCTGGGATGACGACATTCAGGTTTTTCCCGGGCTCTGAGCGCCTATGGACGACGTAGGAAGTGTCACGTTAGAGCAGAGATCCTTAGTAAAAGATAGAGATGGCAAAGAAGTTCCAGAAATGGTCAGACAGGCCACTTCCTGTAAAGGAATCTCTCAGGTTTTGACCTGCCATTTGAGTTCTGTTATACTCACAGACACCATTCAAACAGTTTTAGAAACTTTAGGGTGTTTTCTATCCATATGTAATAAGTATATGCATATTCTAGTTACTGGGTAGGAGTGGTAACCAGATTAAATTGGGTATGTTTTTTATCCAGCCGTGTCAATACTGCCCCCTAGCCCTAACAGGTTAATGTTCTTCCCAAGGAAAGAATGTTCCAGTGACGGGAAAGTTGCCATATTTGTTCTGTCTCTGTTCTTCCCAGCATGAGTTCCCAGATGGGGAGGTGAACACTTGCCCTCTGACCCAGTGCCCCTCGTAAGACCTCACCTATCTGTTTTTTCCTTAACGGTTTTCCCATTCTCAGCGACGGGAAACTGCTGGCATTCCTGGCACATCTGTAGGGAATGTCGGAGGCACTAAAGAAAGACGGGGCACTTTTTGATGCATTAGGATAAGAAGACCTATTTTGAACAAGCCCCCCCCCCTCCACACATGGAGTGTCCCACCCCTTGTTTCCTGTTCAATGGAAAGCATCCAACGGCCACATGACGCAGTCCATCATCACTGTGCAGGGAAGCACAGTCAGCCTATTTGTAGATGCATATTTAGTGTCAGAGCATAACCCCAACATTCACACAGATACACACACGCCGGCCAACCATCATGGTCATCAACATGTCACCACTCTCTACCACAAACTCTCATTGGTTGGCCTACACGCTAACTAACTCTCATTCTTAATGGCTAATGTTTTTAGCAGTTAGCGGCCAACACGCTAACTCCTAGCATCAAAGAGAGGCTAAGCAAGGTGGAACTCTCGGCTAACTGGCCAAAAGTTAAAGTATTTCATTCTCTCCGCTCTTTTTAATTAATTGCTACTTTCCTTACCTCACCTTTAAAAGACTCATATTATCTGGTCATTAGCATTTATCAAGGTCGCCCACTTGTTAGCCGTAATGACCACGGCTTATTAATTTAATCTTTTGGCTTTTCCATGAAATCCAGGTCGTAAAACCGCAGGATGCCATTACGAGGGAAAGAGAGAGAGGCGAAGAGAGGGTAAGGTAGAGAAATAATTGAGGCTTTTTATGTCAATGGTCTTGGCCTTGGTCCACAGGACAGCTCACTCTGGCTCAGGCCATTTTATTGTTGTGGTAGATATTGAGCCCCATAAAATGGCCTCTAGTATAGCTGCTTGTAGTGATGGGGTGGTAGAATTACGTTGGCCTTAGACATAAGGTCAGGTTTAAGATTTTCCCTGACAAGATTTTCCCTGGTCAGGATTGTGACTATAGGAATGTCTATCCGGAGCAGTGTTAAGACGACTAGCTTCGTTTTGCTTATCCAATGCAAAGTTATGTTAATTAAAGCAAAGTACTGCTCTGGGTACAGTATAAAAGGTCACTGCAGGGGTTTGGAGATGGGTGGGGGGGGGAAGAGTGAAAATTAGATGAAGTGAGAGGCAGGGAAGAAGGTACTGCATGTAGTGGGATGAAGTGAGAGTGAAATAGTGGGTGAGAGGGAAATGCAGAGAGAGAGAGTAAGTAAGGGAAAGGATGGAGAAATGGAGGGAGACAGTTGCATAGTAAACTAGAGTCTAGCGCAACACTGCTAGAACATAAGAGAGCCTAGACTCAGCCATAATGAATGAGTTCTGTGGTGTTCCATCAGTGGTACACCCACACCTATCTATTACAGGGATACTTCAGGATTTTGGCAAAGTTTTATCTACTTCCCCAGAGTTATATACCATGGTATTGTGGATACCATGTGTATGTATCTGTGTCCAGTATGAAGGAAGTTGGAGCCAATTTTGCAAGCCAATGCTTACTAGCGTTAGCACAATGACTGAAAGTCTATGAGTATCTGCAGCAATTGCGCTAGTTGGTAACTTTCTTCAAACTGAATGCAGAGACATAACAAATAGTATCCACAAGTTAATCTGACTCTGGGAAAGTAGATAATGGCACTCATTGCCATAATCCCAAACAATACCTTTAACCGTTTCACACATACCAACCACGGGTG
This sequence comes from Salmo salar, assembly GCF_965601325.2. NCBI lineage: Eukaryota > Metazoa > Chordata > Actinopteri > Salmoniformes > Salmonidae > Salmo > Salmo salar. The sequence continues at coordinate 54,390,895 of NC_138292.1, read as the reverse complement.
TGTTCATTCCACAGTAGTCCCCGCAGAGTACGTTCAAACCGGTGTGATTAGAACCCTTATTTAGAATGTCCTGTTTCGATTCACCCAACAGTCAGTTTGAGCTGGCCACACTTTTTTTCACAGAAACATTTTGCACAAACACAGTCCTTACAACGTTATGTTCTGATTGTGACCAGTTAATTGTTATATGCAGTGTTCAGATATTCACAGAAGTAGAGACGGCATAACACAATTATCCAAACAGGAAAATGTAGGCTACATTAAACATAATAGCTAATAGCAACTACTATTTACAATTCATAACATCACGGGTGAGCTCACCATTGATCAAGATAATTGAGTAAAGCACTTTCTAAAAATCGAAAGTAATCTGATGATGGGTAGTTTGTGTGCACCATCATGTTTTTTTTCCGCGTCAGCCAAACATAAGAAGAGGAGAGGAGTTTGGTCTGTTTGCGGTATGCATGTTGAAGTGGGTGCATCTTCTACTATCATTCGTTTCCAGAAGTTTACTCGAAAGATGAGTGAACCATCCCTTCACCTCATGTTGTTATAACATCTTTGTTCTGACAGACATTTACATGACACCCAAAATGCAATTTATACTGTCAACAAACACGGCACCACACACAGTTAAAAATATATATATTTTACTCATATATGTGTCCATTATAATCTATGCAAGAATCGGAATGCAAACCACATAAATGATTAGCAAGACCGCTAAGGCATGTACAGGCATCTAGAGCTATTCACAAAATAAAAGACAAGAAGGGTAAAATAGTAACAGATCCGCATGATATTAATAAATGCTTTGCGCAGTTTTACTCAGAGCTATATCAATCAAAATGCGATGCTACTGATCCACAAACTATGGAACGCTTTCTCACTGAATGTGAACTTCCTAAACTATACAGGGGGCAGCTGCTGAAACTCGATGCTGGGATAACTTTACAGGAAATTAACACAGCGATAGCACAATTTCCAAACAGCAAGGCCCCTGGGCCCGATGGATATGTCATAGAATTCTATAAGAAGTACTGCACCAGTCCAGCTCCACTTATGTTGCGAATGTTTAAACGATCCAAAGAAAATGCCAAACTCCTGCAAACACTGTATGAGGCTACTATAGCACTGATCTTGAAAAAAGATAGAGATTCCATGGAGATGTCGTCTTATCACCCTGTGTCGTTACTCCCCATTGAAAATAAGGTGTTGACAAAGATATTGGCAAACCGATTGAAAAAATATATTTCTGACATCATACACCCTGACCAGACAGGTTTTTATCCCGGGCCGACATATATACTACAATTTGAGACACCCTTTCAACGTAATGTATCATGATCATAAAGTTGAGGCAGTGGTAATAGCTCTTGACGCAGAGAAGGCATTTGATCAGATTGAGTGGAAGTATATGATGTCGGTTCTGGAGCATTTCGGGTTTGGAAAGGAATTGGTAACACCCGTGGTAACACATCAGGAAATGTCGCAGTCATTCCGCCTCTTCAAGGGCTGCCGACAGGGGTGCCCTATCTCGCCTGCTCTCTTCGCTATAGTCATGGACCCCCGTGCATGTGCCGAATATAGCTCCGGTTAAAATAAAAGACACGCAGCACAACATTTCCCTATATGGAGACGATGTTATTTTGTTTTTATCCAAGCCTAAAACTTCTATTCCCCCTTAACTTGATAAATAGATTCTGCTCCAAGAAAAACTGGCAAAAAAGCTAATTGATGCCGATATCACGGCCTGTGGATATGCAATTTCTGCAATCTACCCCATTTAGAACAGTGATGGACAAGTTCACCAGCCTTGGCATTGTAGTGACGAACTTTTTCAGCTATTGAAAGTGAATTGGGACATGAAAATGTATCAGTTTAAACAAAATATAGATTTTTGGAAACCTCTGCCTATCCCCTTGGTTGGTCATATAAATGCTATTAAAATGGTTGTCCTACCCAGGTTTCTTTACCTCTTCCAATGTCTTCCTCAATTTCATACCACAAAGCTATTTTAAGAAACTGTATTCAATAGTAATTCCGTTTTTATGGGATAACAAGGCAGCCAGAATTTCAAAGAAGCATTTATGCAAGTACAAGATAGAGGGGCTTTGGCCTTCCTCACTTTAAACTGTATTATTGCGCTGCTAATCTGAACATTGTGTCTTTCTGGAGGGAAAGCTTACCTGGGATGCAATAGAATGATATGCCTTAATGGCTTTTGATTGAGCAGGCCCCCTGTCAACGCTCCTCACTCCCTGCACTTATTAATAGTCCGGCATATGTGGAAAAAAAGCCACTTATGACTCTAATCCAGTCATTTGTCATACTCTTAGGATCTGGAAACAGATTAGGTATTTTCTTAACATACCCACTGTATACATTGACAGCTCGATTTGCCTGAATCATGCTTTCCACCCTGCATTGGATGATATGGTGTTTTCACAGTGGAGGGAGAAGGGGCTCGCAACAATTTGTCATTTATACATTGATGATCAGTTACACTGTAATTGTTGAAATGAAGCTAAGTTTAACATACCAACAACACATTTTTTCAGATGCCTCTAAAATCAGGAATTTCTTAAGGTCACATCAGGGGCGGAAATCCCGGGGGACACGGGGGGGACACGACCCCCCCATCCTGGGAAAAATATGATTTGTCCCCCCCAATATATCACTGAAACATAACTATGTAATTTAAATAATATTAATAATACGCAATGAAAGCAATTGTGCTGATTTATAGACACTTAATAGTGCGTTTTTAAGTTTCAAAAGATTGCAACCCCCCCACCCTTTGCCTCACAATGGTTTGATCCACTGCCAGTTCCTTAGCTTGCAAGGTAACAGAGAGGTCGTGTCTACTGTCTGAAAGGCACTCAATGCACGTAACTGACGTGAGGTTAATCCAGTCAATCGCGCACACACACTAGCTGAATATGCAGAGCTAGCACGCAAATATTAACTATTAAGCTAGCTAGTACCTATTCCATTTATGTGGCGTCGTCAAAGATGGAATCAGCATGCAGATGATGTAAGTTAGTGCTTCAAAGTCCCTGTGATAAGGTTAGCGATAAACTGAAATCCAAACTGAACAGAACTACACTCTCTTCTACCATTGTCTTAAATATATTTAATGGTCTCGTTGCAAAAGCTAAATTGCCGCAAGTGAACTTTTATTTATTTATTTTATTTCACTTTTATTTAACCCGGGTAGCAAAGATTATAGCAAACACCACTGAAACTGAATTGGTGCTCGCTAGCTTTGCAAATTCAGCTATTGTTGTAAGCCAGCCAATATGAAACAAACTATTAAAATTACAAAAGGTTGCAGCATATGTTGTGTAAATGGTGAACTCATACAGCTGTCAACTCTTGTCATTTTAATCCGTTTCACATTTGCTAGCTACCGTTAAGATCGAAGCCCAAATAGAATGATAGAAGATGATAGAAGCCCATCTCCTACTGTAAATAACCTACACACTGTGTGTGTGTGTGTGTGCAGCCAGCCAGGTAGAAAAATGGCAGAAAAATAAAAGACGGACATCAGAGTATTTTTCAATGCACCAAAACGCATAGTAAGAACCCTAGTAGCCTCTCAAAGACTAGTTGATAAAATGTTCATAAGAAAGAAATTACATTTTAATGGAAATGTTTCACAATGATGTCATTAGGCAGAGCAGGCAACAGATGGCACACAGACAGCAGAGTTTGGGACAGATATGCAGGGACAGACTGGCAGAGACAGGGAGTCTCAGGTAAGTTTGAGTCTTTGTTTGGCAACATTATGAAAGGTTCTCAATTTTTTTGACTTGTAAAATAGGAACATAATTGGAAAATGCCATGGATACCCCCACTCTCAACTTAAACTGGTGACTGAACTAAGATTTGTTAAAGGCAATGGTATTGCTGTTGTGATTAGTTGTGTAGTTTTGGGTACCGGTAGTTAGGAGTACGGCAAACACCTTATTTATTTGGTTCCTCAATATACATTTACCATATTACAATGTAGGCTATGTGTTACAGCACTACTTTTGGTGTCCCCCTCAGGAATTGCTCTTGAGAAAATGTCATGTAATTGTCCCCTCCAAAGTGGATATCAGATTTTCGCCAATGGGTCACATATCCCACAGTATGGCGTTAAGACAAATAATCCTACATTAGATAGCCTGATCCTTGTCAAACCCCATTCAAAAGGGTCGGTCTCTAGACTGTATGATGTGATACAGGCCCACATAGAGGTATCCACAGACACTATTAAAAGGGCTTGGGAACAAGAACTTGGTTCAGAAATCTCAGATGAGGACTGGGTAGAAGCTCTCAGGAATATAAACCACAGTTCAGTGAATACCAGACACAACCTTGTTCAGTTTAAGGTGATACACAGGTTACATTACTCAAAAGTGAAACTGCATAAAATATTCCCAGACACCTCACCACTGTGTGAGAGGTGCAATGAGGATGAGGGGACGTTGACCCAATTATTTTAGGCATGTCCTAAGTTGCATGCTTACTGAGCTCTCATTTTTTATTACTTATTCTAATGCCTTCGATAGAGTTCTAGCCCCAGATCCATTGATCGCTCTGTCTGGTACAGTTGATGGGAATAACCAGGAGGGGAAGGCTGTCTCTCTTTGTACTCTATTAGCCAAAAGGCTCATATTGTAATTTTGGAAATTGGAGACTGTACCTACCTTTGAAATTTTGTTATGGGATTTAGGGAATGTAATACATATGGAAAAGATTTGATACAATACCTCCCAATAGAAGTCCAATGTTGTACAAAATAGGGCAGCCGATACTGGATAAATGATCTAGTCCTGCTTCATAACTGTGTTGATGATCTGCTGCTACTCTGTGCTGTACTCCACTCAATATTTATTTTGGGCTTAACTACACTGCTTGTAATGACTATATGCTGTCTTCTTATACATGTACCACCTAATAGGATTTTGTTTTGTCCTGTAAATTGGCCATCCCATTCAACAGTACAAGGAATGTCAATGTTTGTATTGCTGTCTTTTTACATTTATTTTTAATTGGAAAATAATAAACATATATATATTTTTTGTTGTTGTCACCAGCACTTGAAAACGTGAATAAAACAGTAAATATATTATGCTCCATGCTACAGTAGAAACGACAACACGATATACAGAAAATAAGGCACTTACTTTGATAGGAACGCGCACATTTTTCCAAAGTTATTAGCTATTTGTAAGGAAAATAACAATGAAGGTAATGCAAGCGCCAAACAGAAAATATGCCATGGGGAAAACATTTGTGCAAGCCTGCATGTTTGCGTACTTGATCTGCGGAAACACTGGGGAGGTGCTTGGGCTCTCCTCGAGGAGAGAAGTTGGTCCGGCTCAGTAAAGCCTCAAACAAATTGTCTGCAACAATGAAATGGTCTACTTCTATGTGAATTAATGAGGAGGCGGAACACACCTCAATTCAAACTGTTGGAACATAAACCGCGCTGCCTGCTAATTATTTGTAGGCTAAATGCCCTGTTGCGTAACAATCCCATTTTAGAACAGTGAGTGCATTCTGACATCCCAATCGTTAAAAAAACTCAAGCTGGGGTGACTGTTAGAGATTTGGAACTCACGCGTGAGGAGGTTAAGAATCCCAAGGTACATGCCTGCGTGCCTGAGCCCATTCTCATGTATCTCTTAGTATCATCAGAGACACAAGGTGAGTTATCACTGCCTAATCATGTTGCCACACACACAGGCAAGGGCTCCCGAGTGGCACAGCGGTCTAAGGCACTGCATCTCAGTCACTCCAGTCCCTGGTTCGAATCCAGGCTGTATCACAACCGGCTGTGATTGGGAGTCCCATAGCCCAGCGTCGTTATGGTTTGGCCGGGGTAGGCTGTCATTTGTAAATAAGCTTTTGTTCTTAACTGACTTGCCTAGTTAAAGGTTAAATATAAAAAATAAACCTTTAAACAAACCTACACATACTCATCATAGGCGTAACCACCAATCACAGCTCTGACTGAGTTCAATGTGGAGCTATCTGAACAGCCCATTCCCACAATACACAATTGTTTTTTTCGTGGGAGAAAAAATGTTATTGGGTATATGTGAATGCTGTGTTTGTACATCAAAGAAGATTGAAAAAGGTCAAGTTAATTAGGTGATTACACTACGTAAGAGGAACGCAGACTAAGCGCCATTGGACATGGTCATTTGTTGAGGAACCTGTTGAACTCTTGTAAAACGTAGAAGCAATGTGTTCATTACAAGCGTGTAGTCGCTAGCATGTAATATTCACAGCTCGCTAGTAAAACAATATGAGTATACTATCTGTAAATGTTTAATGAAAGGTATAAAAACACATTGACATGTAATTATTTGAAAAATCATTAGTAGATATGTAAAAATATACAGTTACAGTATGTTTAATACATTTTCTACATTCATGTACCTGTGACCGCAATTGCAATTACTGTAATGTTATGACCATAGACCATGTCTGCTGGGTGTGGATGACGTTGGGAGATGTTCATGTCAACAGACCATAAATCATGGTCCTGGAGAGAGTTGTATTGTAGGGTCGTTTCTGGTCATGGTCCAGAGTAGCTGGCAGGAACTCTGCCACCACACCTGTCTGTATTGTAGACCTACACCGCCTTATAGGGTAAGATGGAGCGGGTCGTGGGAGACGAGATGTGGGTGTGTGTGAGGGAGAGAGAGAATTTGTGTGTGACGGAATTAATTTTTCTGTCCGTGTGTTTAGGGAGTCTTGTGACTGTCCTTGCCATCTTACGATGGAGAGAGAGTTAAACGTGGCCCACCAGGCTAAAAATAGCATCAGCCCCTGACCTCTCCTTGATTAATACAGCCCTTTGAGTCACATACACACACACACACACACACACATACACACCCTTGGGGATTTCCATCAAAGCTGCCTTCATTGACCTTTCCCTTATACTTATGCATACACAATTTATAGCACTGACACACACACACACTGGCAAAGACATTCATACACACACAGACTTACACCGCCTCATAAACACACATTCTCATTCAAAGTCAAACACGCACACCCACACACCCGCGCAGTATAAACAATCTTTAGTGTTGAGGATGATTCCTCTCCACCATGTAGGGATGTTCCCAATGTGAAAATGTTCACTAAATATGCCATTCTCCACATTACATAATGTTTTTCCATTCGCCAGCACTCAGGGTTAGCGTAAGTCTTCAGCGGACAGAATTCTTTAGTGATGCTCCCTCCCCACCAGCCACTTAAGTCTGCAACCCAAATATCACCCTATTCCCTATATCGTGCACTACTTTTGACCAGGGCCCATAGTGCACTACTTTTGACCAGAACCCTATGTAGGGAAAAGGTTGCCGTTTGGCATGCAGCCTTAAATGAAGGCCAGAGTGATGTTATGGGACGCTGCAAATTATGTTTCTGACTTCTCCGTCTGTAAAGTACTGGCAAACCTAACAGAAGTGTGTGTGTGTGTGTGTGTGTGTGTGTGTGGGAGAGAGAGGCACTGACAGAGAGGGGGGAGAGGGAGCGACAGAAAGGGGGGGGGGGGGGGGGAGCTACAGATGGTGAGGGGGAGGGAGCTACGGAGAGAGGGTGGGGGAGAGAGAGTTAAGGATAAAGGGGCATGGGAACAAGAGAAAGTGGTGGAACTCTGTGGGTGCAAAGTGAGACCCATGATTTGACACGATCCCTTGCAGTATGTCGTCACTGTTTCTTTACCGCCTTATGGTACTTAGTGTGTGGCTGATGTAAGCGGCATGAACACCAGGGTATCTCAGGTCGCTGTCGTGGTGTACTTTTCAGCACTGTTTTCTGTGGCTGTTTGTGCTAACGTTTCCACTGCCTCATTGGTGACACCTCTGAACCCAATAACAGCGGGAAATACTGTTGCTTAGCTCTGACCACAGTGACACACAGGGGAGTTAAAATAGCAGTTTGTTCACTTGTTTGTTCGGCTCTGTATTTCCACTCTCACAACAGAGAGAGCGAAAGAGAGAGAGAACATGCAAGGTGAGATATACAAATACTTCCTGACATCTATGTCCTTGACCGCCTTTAGCCCCCTCTATAAAAGACTCACATGATGTTTCCTTTATGTTGTGGTGTCCAAGCCCCTATCACGATGTTTCCTTTATGTTGTGGTGTCCAAGCCCCTATCACGATGTTTCCTTTATGTTGTGGTGTCCAAGCCCCTATCACGATGTTTCCTTTATGTTGTGGTGTCCAAGCCCCTATCACGATGTTTCCTTTATGTTGTGGTGTCCAAGCCCCTATCACGATGTTTCCTTTATGTTGTGGTATCCAAGCCCCTATCACGATGTTTCCTTTATGTTGTGGTGTCCAAGCCCCTATCACGATGTTTCCTTTATGTTGTGGTATCCAAGCCCCTATCACGCTATGTTTTCAGTGGCGCACAGTAAATGGGATTTCAAGGTATGGCTTAAACCCTGTGGGAAAAGTGCTATGGACTCATACACACACACAAACCACTTTACAGTACACACTAAAACGCGCACACACACATGCATAGGCTATTACACTCTTTCTCGCTCTTTCTTTCTCTCTCTCACACACACACACACACCATGTTTTTCTCTCTATCGAGGACAGATGGGTGGGTCTCAGGTGTGAAACAGGAGACTCAACACGCGAGTGTCCCATTGTCCCCCTCTCTCCACTGGGGAACACAGAGCTACTATTCAGCTGCCATTATCCTCCATGATGAGAGATAAAATAAGCTCCCGATGACAATTGCCAGAGGACTAGAAAGAAAGAGTGGCTGAAAAAAGAAAGAGAGAATGGATGAGAATGATGTGAGAATGAGAATGCATGAGAGGGGAGAGAGTGGAGGAGAAGAGAAAGCAATAAGGAGAGAATATGAGCGGCAGAGAAATCAGAATGAATGAACTGTGAAGGAGGAAGAGGGGAAAGCGAGATAATGGGAGAGTGAATGGAGAGAAAAAGCAAATTTAAGAACCAGAGGACAAGAGAAGGAAAAAGAGACCGTGAATAGGTTTGAATGAAAAGTGAACGGGGAAGAGAGAGTGAAAGACAGTGGAGGAAAGGAAAGTGAGACTGAGAAGACAGGGCAGCCTTGTCTAGTGTAATCCCAATACAGCAGGTGTCGGAGTGTCCCTGTGACACATTGGACACGCTGGTCCTCAATGCTTTATGGCTTTTAATGGGACTTTGTGTCCCACTAAGCGACCGGAGCAGTATCCTCGTAAATCAACCGCTTTTTTTTTAAGGCGCGGAGGCAGTCGGCGACAGGAACGTATTGCTACTACCTTTCACTGAAGTAAATGGGTTTAGCAGCGTTTGCGTCATTGAGTAGAAAATCGAACAAACAGAATGTCCATTCCGTTTAATAAATTCACTGATTCTATTTTGACCTTTTATTGAATTTCATTGTCAATGACATCATTGGGTTTCATTGTGTGTGTGTGGCTATGTGCTACCTGATGCGACTGCAAGATCCGGTGACTGACTGGTCCGTTGTGCCAAAACTCTACCTACATGTGTATTTATCTTACTGTTTTTACCAAACAAATGGCAATGATTTAACAGAATGAATAAGAACATAAACTTACTTGACGATGGTAATATATTTTCAAAGCCATAGCTACTTATTTTGTTAATTCACTCGTTGCCTAATACAGAGTATATATGTCCAGTTTCGCAGAAACAGATCAAGCCTAACCCTGGATTCAAAAGCATGCTCAATGGAGAATCGCAATTGAATTTGCTTCTTAGTTCAGGACTAGACTTCGTCTAATCTGGTTCCGGGAACCCAGCCCTTAGAGTTTAATTCTATTACTAAATATGAAGAGTTGTGTGCATGACAGTTGTACCTTCAAAATATTCCAACTTCCACAATGATTAAGTCTCCCTACAGCACAGTAAACAACAATTTTATGACCCAGTTGCCTTTAGTCCGGCTTAGCTCCCAGGTTCATGCTGAGGTCACCGCCATAGGTTCATGCTGAGGTCACCGCCACAGGTTCAAATCAAATTTTATTGGTCACATACACATGGTTAGCAGATGTTAATGCGAGTGTAGCGAAATGCTTGTGCTTCTAGTTCCAACCATGCAGTAATATCCAACAAGTAATCTAACAATTTCACAACAACTACCTTATACACACAAGTGTAAAGGAATGAATAAGAATATGTACATATAAATATATGGATGAGCGATGGCCGAACGGCATAGGCAAGATGCAGTAGATGGTATAGAGTACAGTATATACATATGAGATGAGTAATGTAGGGTATGTAAACATTATATAAAGTGGCATTGTTTAAAGTGGCTAGTGATACATTTATTACATCCAATTTTTAATTATTAAAGTGACTAGAGATTTGAGTCAGTATGTTAGCAGCAGCCACTCAATGTTAGTGATGGCTGTTTAACAGTCTGATGGCCTTGAGATAGAAGCTGTTTTTCAGTCTCTCGGTCCCTGCTTTGATGCACCTGTACTGACCTCGCCTTCTGGATGATAGCGGGGTGAACAGGCAGTGGCTCAGGTGGTTGATGTCCTTGATGATCTTTTTGGCCTTCCTGTGACATCGGGTGGTGTAGGTGTCCTGGGGGGCAGGTAGTTTGCCCCCGGTGATGCATTGTGCAGACCTCACTACCCTCTGGAGAGCCTTACGGTTGTGGGCGGAGCAGTTGCCATACCAGGCGGTGATACAGCCCGACAGGATGCTCTCGATTGTGCATCTGTAAAAGTTTGAGTGTTTTTGGTGACCAAGCCGAATTTCTTCAGCCTCCTGAGGTTGAAGAGGCACTGTTGCACCTTCTTCACCACGCTGTCTGTGTGGTTGGACCATTTCAGTTTGTCCGTGATGTGTACGCCGAGGAACTTAAAACTTTCCACCTTCTCCACAACTGTCCCGTCGATGTGGGTATGGGGCTGTTATTGTCATGCACGGGATAGACATTAGGATGTAAGTGTATTCAAATCTATTCAAATATACCCAAAAGTCTATATTATATGAATTAAATAATATTATATTAATGGCACTTATTCTCGAAAGTTTATTGAAATGTGTATGTGCAGTATTACAGTTAAGTTAGTTTTATACAGGTAGGATTACTGTACAGGTAGTGCCACATCCTCCTGCTGTGTGTAATGGATGGATGTCATGAGAGGAGAGGGGTGGAGGGGAGAGAGGAGGAGAACAGGGCGGCTAATGCTTTGTTTACCTCCTCTCAAGTTTCTGGGGATTTACAGTCCCAGGGCCCGGCTCCCTCCCACAGACCATTACTCTCTTGTTCTGTCTCTCTCTCTTTCTCTCTCTCGTTCTTGAACTCCGTCTCTCACTCATTCTCATCATCCTTCTCTTGTTCTCCCTGTTCTCGTTTTCATTTCTGTTCCCTCTCGTTCTCTCCCTCACCCCTTCCGGCCCTCCACCTCTCTCTCGCTCCCTCTCCCTTTCTCCCTCTCTAAGAGTGATGGGGTTTTACTGCAGTGTATCCTACTCCACTGTTGCTCACCAAGCAACAAAGTCCTCCTGTTTCTCTCCACCCCCAGTTCTATTTCTTCCTTTTAATGTGCTCTGGGCTCAGCTCTCCTTTCTCCTGCTACCCTCACTCCCCTCCTGTGTTATTAAACTTCAACCCAGCCCAAATGTAGGCCTGTCTTTTCACATCGGTTAATCTTTCCAGAGGTTCTGAATCATTTTACAACCCTCCTAATTCTTGTTCCTCCCCTGGGTGTGTCCACTTGTGTAACGGTGTGTGTGTAATTAAGTTTTGCGTGACGGTGTTACAACAAAATGTGCCCCTGTGTCTTTTTCCTGTCTGTCTGCCCTTTTTAAAAGGGTAACGTTAAGGATTTTATGAGGACGTGAGCTCACGAACACAAGCATAATTGGATGTTTAGACGTCTATTCAGCCTCGCAGTTAGGCAGATTTTTTTCAAATATGACTCTTAAGATTCCCAAAGCCTGACAGTTTCAAAAGAGAGGAAGGGAAAGTATGCATTTGTTCTTCATGGAACGGTTCTGAAATATCAATAAACAGTTAACAAATGTGAGGACAAAAGTACAGAGAGAAATGGTGGAGGTTGAACACAGTCATGTCAGAGATGCATTAGGGGTAATTGACTGCTTTCAAATCCAAAGCACTGAGGTAAAACCACACTGAGGTATTGATTCAGACTTTGTTGTGACAAGTAGGCGTGATCATGTGGACGTGTGTGTTAGCCAATGAATGAACAAGACCATTAGAGGAAGACATACACACGCACAGCAAGACACTTACTGACACACACACACTCACTGTCTCTCTCTCCCCACCTCTCAACACACATCCAAGAGAAAGAGAATAGACTGAGTGTGTATGTCAGGGCCTCTCCCGCAGCGAGGCGGCATGTTTCAGATTGCTCTTCACACTGCTCCTGTGCGCCCAACCCACCGGCCTCAACAGCTGTGGGCGTGAATTTGCCGTTCATATACGCTCACTGTGACCTTCTCCTCAAGGTCGACATAACCGCCACTGCTGAGAAATATGCTTCTGATCTGTGGAGGTTGCGTCCCAAATGGCCCCCTATTTGCTATGTAGTGCACTACTTTTGACCAGATCTCTAATGGGAATAGGGCACTATAGTGGGAATAGGGTGCCATTTGAAACGTATCCAGTGATGGGCTGCCTAGATGTATCCTCACTATCCCTCCTGTCATTCACGTACATAGTAATCTCTCTTCACTGGGTGCTTGTCTAATGCAGCAGTAGGTTTATATCTAAGTGGAGGCTATGGTGGTTTGATGGATGGATGGAGGATAGATGGAGTTTTTACAATCTTTGTTTTGCGCTCTCTTTCAACTACATAATTCTATCCCTCCATCTCTTCCCCTCTTCCATCATCCCATTAGAATGACCATGGCCTTCATCACAGGAAGTCATCCATCCCAGAATGCCCCTCTCCACTGACTCAGGGGCGGCCTCAGCCGCTGGCGTCCCCTGGGGGCACGTATGATGACGAATAGTCAACGCTGTGACGATGAATAGTGATTACGGTGGTGATTATGTATTCTGGGCGTGCGAGGCGTGCGACTCAGCTGGGATGCTTGCCACTTAATCAGATTTAGGCCAATTAAGCATGTGGAAAGTGTCAGGGCCTAGGCCCGGGCCGGATCCTGGGCACCAGGTAGACAAGTTCGGCCCTGTTTGTCTCACTCCAGCCCAGACAAGGCCACAGCCTGGCCCCCCTCCACTTCTATCCTCCATCTTACTGGGGGTGTCCGCTTTAGTCAATTTCATGGACTGTGGGTAAGGCCTGACCAAAGTGGATGTATTGGTGTCAGAAAGGATGTTTGTTTGTGTGTTGGCGTGTGTGTCTCCATCTGGTGGGCTAACCCATATAAATAACCATGTCGAAGAACAGGAAGCATGTCTGGAAAGGACACTGTTGGCCGTTGGCCTGCTGAGCCAGAGGGATGAATTATGGGTAGTGGAGTCGCCATAGCATTCAGTGACACTGCTCTATAATGATGTCAATCCACCTTCTGTGACGCATCTGTTGAGACAGACTTCAGAGCCGGGTAGACTGTAAATACATATGAAGAGAACTACAGGTAATACATGCTAAATGCTCACTTCAAACATGGATGCTAGCATGACGTGCGACTCAGATGGTTTGCTTCCTGTTGCTATCCGGCTCGAAGGACCATGACAAAGAGCTATACAGTCAGAGTCTGAGGGGCCAACTGAGAGGGTTGTGTACAGAGGAAGTGAATTGGGGGCGGTTGTACTCTTGCAACACCAGGGTTGTAGGTCCGATTCTCATGTGTGCCATTACTTTCTATTGGATATGCTAACTGTGAACAGATTTGGATAAAAGCAACTCGTTATGTTGTATGCTAATGGCTGCTTTGGCTTCCCAAACAGAGACCAAAAGGATATTCAAAACCCAATTTGAATAATTCATATTGGTTTCTCTGTGTTTGCATTCATCATAGACCAATTATCATCTCTCTCTCTCTCTCTCTCTCTCTCTCTCTCTCTCTCTCTCTCTCTCTCTCCTCACTCATTCTCTGTCACCCTCCTTCCCTCTGTGTCATCTCTCTTTCTTAGAGAGGAGAGCAGGCAGGCCAGTGGTGGTAGTGTTGCGTGAGATGCTGGCTCAGGCCCTAATCTGGTCCTGTCACTGTCTGTGCTGAGGCTCATGGGATGTGTGCATTGTGTCTGAGATGAGAGGAACAGGGCAGAGCAACCGCCAGTGAGAACGACTCTCATTGCGGCTATATTGAGCACATGAGAAAAGGGAAATGCTGTACTTCTCACACACTCACTCACTCCCTTCCCCACAGACTTAATCAAGCCTTCATCTGGCTCATAGCCCCCTCCCTACCGACCATGTTATCACACTGATGATACTCTGGTTTACACACACACACACACACACACACTAATTGACCCCCCTGCACCTATTGACTCAGAAGCACACAGGGATAATCTTATCTTGAGAGAGCAGTACCCCTGCGCTCTGCACAATTGATTCAATGTGCACATCAGTGTGGAAGTGTATGGAATATATTTCCCAGCTGAGTGAATGAGGCTACTAGGGAGTGATGGCGCCATAGCTGAGACGGCAGTATCTGGAAGCGGTGGGGGGGTAACGGTATGGCATGTCGTAAGGGGGCTATCAGTGTAATCCTAGCCAGGCATTCTCCACAGGGAATAATGGGTATTCGATCCAGCAAGCCACGCCGGTTCAATGGCGTGATGATCTCTGTGGTCAGAATGATATATAGTGTGTGTGTTGGTGGGGGGGGGGGGGTGCTCTGCCACTGTCGCTCCCTCTACAGTCGGAGTTGAGAACAGATCTCGATCAGGCCGGGGTTATCTCCCCTGAGCCAGCTATATACTCACCATGCCTTCTTTTTTCCAGTGGAGGTAGGCTGTCACAGGCAATCTGATCTAATCATGTAGCCCATCTCCTCCTCTTATGGTGTCTCTCATGGTTTAGCTAATCCATCAGTTTAATCGTTGGCAGGTCTCATTGTTGTCGATTGGAGGGGGGGTTTAAAAGGCCCATAGAGAATAAAATTAAGCCGTACATTGTTTGTAGATTACCTCTTGGCAGTATTAGACTAGAGAAGACAGGGATTGAACTGGTTCTGATGCCTACCTTTTGGACTGTATGCGGCACCTGGAATTTCCTTCCTCTCACTCTGTCTCTCCTGCTCTCCCTCTGCCGACAGAGACCCGTTCAAGCCTTAATGGAGATGAGAGAACTTGAGAAATGGGGAAACAGAAATTAGTAAGGCGCTAATTCATATGAACAGTCTGCCTTTGGGGCAGGGGAGAGATTTCTTTTGACATTCTCTCTCTTTTGTCTAAGCCATTCTCTGGTTGGGAGCGTGTATTTTTTGCTACCTGCCAGGGCATAGTGGTCGCGGTAATGGATTCTTCCCAGGGTTGCTATGGAGCTTCTTTGGGGGTCGACACTCATCTGGTTCACGAGGCGGAACAGCGCAATTAGCGTAGCTGTTAGCGTTGAGGTGTAGGTAGCGTCGGATAATTGGGTTAGTGGAAAGAAGGTTCACTGATCGCCTACTTTGTAGGCTAATCTTACAGTGCTTTCCGTGACTTTTGGCAATATACACAAAGAGACAGATGCATATTAATAAAAATAAAAAAAGATATTCATTAGTATTCAGCAACTGTAAGACGCCGTCTTTTGCAGCATTATTTGCCATGTCAACAATGACACTAGCAACTCTTTATAGCCTTCTTGTGTAGACTATTCTAGATGCATAACAAGTGTGCCTTACAGCTGTTGTGGTGTTTAAACATATTAGTGCACAAAGTCTCCCTTTCATCTTGAGGCCCAAAATGAATCTATCAGTGTTTACTTTTTTAATTAGATGTTCAGAAACGGGCAAGAAGAAGCGTTTGGCTCTGGGCCAAGCGTCTGTTTCCACACCCAATTAAAAACAATGCAGCTAGCGCTCGCCGGCTACCGCTTTTAGCATGTCTATTTGTGAAGAAGTATTAGAGCTGGAGGCCCCGTGTGTTTGATGAGCAACGTCCAAATAGAATAACGGGTGGGGATCATCTCTGCGTAGAATTCCTCCACTCTTCCCTCCCTCTTTTATCGCCCACACCCTCTCATTTCCCCCTCTCCGACCCAGACGAAGGGATGGAGGGGCTTGTACAATGATATATGCACCACTTTGTCTGCCTCCGGGCTCACCATAAATCGCTTCCTTGGCGAAGCGTGCCGCATCGACCGTACATAATCACCAGGGGAATTCTGATTCTAGCCACCATCGATTGTTGCGGATTTATACTTACTTACTGACTTTATTGTCCCCATGGGGAAATTTTGAAGGAAAAATGCCGCTTTTGTTTATTCATATCTCTGTCCACTCGGACTGTGGTTGTCTGAGAAAGTAGTACAGGCCACACGACCGGTCAGCTTTTCCTGGTCAAGTCACATGGTCAGGAACACTCCTGGTTAGCCCTTAGCCCGTAGGCTAACGTCATACTCCATAACCCGATCCCATAGTTTGTCCTGGTCAGGTCACCCTGAACATAACCTGACGTCTACTAACACACTATCTATACCAAGGTATGATCTAGACCTAGAGATATTGCCAAGCAGGTTGTTTTTGTATCCATGGTATTGACCGAGCAGCAGCATTCTAATCTGTAGCCGTATTGATAAAGCTGTTGTTCAGTGACAGAGACTAACGGGACCAGTGCTGTCAGTTGCATTGTCATCAGGCAAATTGCATAAGCAGGCCAGGGTTGTTGGTTGGGGCTCTTCTGCTTATTGAAGCTTTGATTCATCTTTATTCTTTACCTCTCTTAAGACGGCACAGATGCCAAAGAAACTAGGGTGTGCATTCCAAATGGCAACCTATTCCCTGTATAGTGCACTACTTGTGACCAGGGCCCATAGGGTACACTATAGGGAATGGGTTGCCATTTGGGACGCATACTAGATGAAGTGGGTTTGATCAAGTAGCGTATGTTTTAACGTGAATTCTGTGGACTGTTGAAGCGCTCCATTTTTTATTTGCAGACCCAAGGACGGTATTCAAACGATCAGTGCCAAACGTTGTTTGTCCTGCAAACATTTCCAACTAGCCTGCGAACAGAGATATCGCTGGAGCGGTATCAAACATATGGAAGCCATGTTTTTGACACCTTTCCATCTATTCCATTCCAGCCTGTCCTACTATATCTCTCCCACCAGCCTCCTCTGGTTCAACATTGATCCCCTGCCCCTCATCACTGTTTCAAATGAGAACATGGACAATGGCTTATTCAACCAATACAAGATACTGTATTCTGGCTCTCTCTATATTTTGAAACTGCTGTCCGTCGTCAACAAAGATTATCACTAGGGCTGTTGCAGTGACCATATTACCGCCCCACTGGCGGTCATCATGAGTCCTGACTGTAGTAAAATTCCACATGACCGTTGAGTCACGGTTGTCTCCTCTTATGCACTCCGGACATGCGTTGGCAGTACCCAACTTGCTAATGATCATCAGGTCGCTAATGGCCTGGTACTCAAGGCTCTTTTGTCCTTCTAACCACTCTGACGTCAATGCAAATGGAATGGAGAATCACATCAAATAAGTATCTTCAAAACAGAATGTGCTTTTAAAGCTCACCTCACTGTGATTGATCAATTTGAAGAAAGAAGTTCAACAGGTAGAACTGGGTGTAAAGGATGGTCGTTGTGGATGTTGTTTCAAAGCCTAACGCAACGAAATGGACAGCTTTCTAAGGTAATGATTCATTCAAAATATCCATATGCATATTAGAGCTTATGCATAGGCCTATATATGAGCACAAGCCCCCCCAAAAAACTGAATTAAGATAATGATTGGTTGCATCACTGCCTGGTACGGCAACTACTCGGCCTCTGACCGCAGGGCACTACAGAGGGTAGTGCGTACGGCCCAGTACATCACTGGGGCTAAGCTGCCTGCCATCCAGGACCTCTACACCAGGCGGTGTCAGAGGAAGGCCCTAAAAATTGTCAAAGACCCCAGCCACCCTAGTCATAGACTGTTCTCTCTACTACCGCATGGCAAGCGGTACCGGAGTGCCAAGTCTAGGAGAAAAAGGCTCCTGAACAGGTAATCAAATGGCTACCCGGACTATTTGCATTGTGTGCCCCCCCCCCCCCCCCAACCCCTCTTTTTACGCTGCTGCTACTCTCTGTTTATCATATATGCATAGTCACTTTAACCATACATTCATGTACATACGACCACAATTGGCCCGACCAACCAGTGCTCCCGCACATTGGCTAACCGGTCTATCTGCATTGTGTCCCACCCGCCAACCCCTCTTTTACACTACTGCTACTCTCTGTTCATCATATATGCATAGTCACTTTAACCATGTCTACATGTACATACTACCTCAATCAGCCCGACTAACCGGTGTCTGTATGTAGCCTCGCTACTGTATATAGCCTCGCTACTGTATATAGCCTGTCTTTTTACTGTTGTTTTCTTTCTTTACCTACCTATTCACTTAACACCTTTTTTGCACTATTGGTTACAGCGTGTATGTAAGCATTTCACTGTAAGGTCTACCTACACCTGTTGAATTTGGCACACGTGACAAATAAACTTTGATTTGATTGTGCCATTATACAATACATAGTTTACCACGTGTTACGCACGGCAGAAAAACATAAACAAAACTGATTTAAGATGTCATTGGTTTAGCATATACTCCAAAATGTAAACAAATTCTAGTAATCGCCTTTGAGTGTCGACTGTATTAATATGCATACTGGATGGACTGGTTACCTTATGCTAAGCTCCAAACTTTTCATTCCTTAGTCTGGGAGAAAAATGAGAGGCCTAGGCGACGCTGTTGGTTCACTGATAATGCAGGGCGGCTTACATAGTTAGCCTACAAGTATAGTGAATTTGTATTTGATTTTGAATAGCCTAGTAATAGCGCATTATATTCTCATAATGAATAGGCTGACACATTACCTTTTAGCTACGTATCTCACCACCATGCGTTTCCATCTCCTCCCCTCTCTCCTTCATTCCTTTCTTGAGAACACAGAGAGAGGGGCTGTCAACAGTTTTTAATGAAATAGTTTTCACAACAAAACCTATCCTTTGAGGCGTATTTTAATCCATATCGGATGAACCGTTTAGAAATTACATCACTTTTTGTACATAGTCCCCCCCCCCCCCCATTTTAGGAAACCAAATGTATTGGGACAAAGTCACTTATATATGTATGTGTATTAAAGTAGTACAAGTTAAGTATTTGGTCCCATATTCCTAGCAGACAATGACTACATCAAGCTTGTATCTCTACAAACTTGTTGGGTGCGTTTGCTGTTTTGCTTTGTTCCATTTCAGATTATTTTGTGCCCGATTTAGAAATTAATGCTAAATAATGTATTGTCATTTTGAAATCACTTTTATTATAAATAAGTGTTTCTAAACACATGATTACAGATAATCCTGAATGAATCGTGAATAATGATGAGTGAGAAAGTTAGACGCACAAATATCATACCCCCAAGACAAACTAACCTCTCACCATTACAATAACAGGGGAGGTTAGTATTTTTGTGGGGGTATGATACTCTAGATATACAAAAGTGTGTGGACCACCTTCAAATGAGTGGATTCCAGCCACACCTGTTGCTGACAGGTGTATGAAAACGAGCACACAGCCATGCAATCTCTTTAGACTGACATTGGCAGTAGAATTGCCTTACTGAAGAGTTCAGTGACTTTCAACGTGGCACCGTTATAGGATAAAACCCTTCCAACAAATGTCTGCCCTGCTAGAGCTGCCCTAGTCAACTGTAAGTGTTCTTATTGTGAAGTGGAAACATCTAGAAGCAACACTGGCTCATCCTCGAAGTGGTAAGCCACACAAGCTCACAGAAAGGGACCGCTGAAGTGCGTAGCGTGTGAAAATATTCTGTCCTCACTTAGAACACTCACTACTGAGTTCCAAACTGCCTCTGGAAGCAACATCAGGTCAAGAACTGTTTGTCGGAAGCTTCATGAAATGGGTTTCCATGGCCAAGCAGCCGCACACAAGCCTAAGATCACCATGCGCAATGCCAAGCGTCGGCTGGACTGGTGTAAAGCTTGTCGCCGTTGGACTCTGAAGCAGTGGAAACCTGTGTCTGGAGTGATGAATCACGCTTCACCATCTGGCAGTCTGATGGACGAGTCTGGGTTTGGCGGATGCCAGGAGAATGCTGCCTGCCCCAATGAATAGTGCCAACTGTAAAGCTTGGAAGGGGGAATAATGGTCTGTGCATGCAGAAATGGTTTGTCGAGATCGGTGTGGAAGAACTTGACTGGCCTGTACAGAGCCCTGACCTCAACCCCATCGAACATCTTTGGGATGAATTGGAACGCCAACTGCGAGCCAGGCCTAGTCACCCAATATCAGTGCCCGACCTCACTAACGCTCTTGTGGCTGAATGGAAGCAAGTCCCCACAGCAATGTTCTAAAATCAAGTGGAAATCCTTCCCAGAAGAGTGGAGAATGTTCTAGCAGCGAAGGGGGGACTAACTCCATATTAATGCCCATGATTTTGGAATGAGATGTTCAACGAGCAGGTGTCCACATACCTGAATGGCGTTCACTGTAGGCCCTACCCACTTTTCCGACTGTACTTCTCCAGTTTGGGCCATATGAAGTCAGTCACCCAAACTCCTGTAGGTCTAAGCCCCTTAGATTGCAATATATACTAAGCTTACATATGGAATTGTTTTAAGATTATCATCAAATGAATAATTTATCCATTTGATTTTGAATTTTAAGGCCCCTGTAGGTATAAAAAAAATATATATATTTTGAAAAAAATGATTTGATGGAACATTGAATTTGCCCTTTACTACTATAGCCCATAGAAGCGCATTGAATATAGCACACTTTTGTACATGGCAAAAACGGACAATCCAAAAATAAATCATAAGGAATAAGGTTTTGAAGTGTCTGTCCTATATTGTAGAGATATAAGAGAACTCAGGGATTGTATTACATTTTTTACCCATGTTTGGGCACGTTATTTGTGGCACATTTTACCCCCTATTCACTTTTTGCCGTTTTTACAGCCCGGTAATGGGTTACCTTCAGAGGACTCCCATGATGCTTGTGTGCGTCGTAAAGCAGAACAACCGACACATTCATGTTCGTGAGAGTCTCCCCTTTCGATGGTGGTGACTACTACTAGTTTGTAGCTCACACGGTTTGCGTTTTGCAGCCAAATACGTGATGATTTTCTTGTCCGCGTCCTTTCATGTGTAGAAAAAGACCGCTTTCACAAGCTCCACGTTATGGAATAAATTCAAACTTTATATCGGCAGAAAGAGGGGATTGAGCTCAATCCACTCATTAAGATGGACATCCTCTCCGAGGATTCTCTGTGTTCCTGTTAGACATCTAGCTAGGACTGCTTTCCTGCCCCCCACCCCCCAAAAGGATACTCCTGGCCCTGGGTGATGACATTGCAGTGTCCCCCATCCACCCTGTCTGTGACATGTCTCACCCACGCGGGCGACACCGGTCTTAATAATTGATTGCGTCTCGGGCTGCAATGTGCAGCAATGTGCTACTGTAGGTGGTTCCTGAGTGCACTTTTGTGCTGAGGCATCCATTTCTGACACAAGCTCACTCTCCATAGCCCCTGGGAGACCTTGGGTTCCGACTGGTGAGGAATGGAGTGAGTCATTCCAGTGCAGTTTCCAATTTTTGTAAGGTTAAAGGAGAAACCAGCTGACCATGGAGGTCACGGAATGGAGGGTGGGAAGTGGTTGTAGTTTAAGGAGCTGGACAAAGTGGCCTCTACTGCAGTGTGACAAACTTTCAGATTGCTATTGGGCTGTGTGTGTGTGTGTGTGTGTGTGTGTGTGTGTGTGTGTGTGTGTGTGTGTGTGCTGCCTATGCATCCTGAAAACTGTGACACTCGAGGGACCCTTGGTCAATCCTTCAGTTTCTTCTGAAGTCACTTAACATCTTACACACCAAGGCTGATGGATAGGTTACAAACCTCAACCCCCCCCCCCCCCCTCTTCCACTGCACTCCCCTTCTCTTCCCCTCTTCCTCCTCTCCTCTTCTCCAAAGCTTTACTTAGCAGCAGCCTGGCAGGTCATGCGTGGAGGATGAGTGGAGAGAGGGATGCGGTAGAGGAGTGACTCAGCAGGGGATGAGTGGAGGGCTTCACTTGTTCTCAGCTGGCCACAGATAAGAGTATTAGCGTCATTCAGTATCATCTCAGCATGTCCTCTACCTCTCGCCCTCTTTTTCTCGTGCTACCGCTCTCCAGCTTCTCCCTCGCTCTCCTGAATAATGTCCTCTTATCTCTCTTTCCCTCCATTTATCATCCTCTCTCTCTTTGCCAATCCTGGTTCTTCATTCATCCTCTCTCTGCCTATCCTGGTTCTTCATTCATCCTCTCTCTCTGCCTATCCTGGTTCTTCATTCATCCTCTCTCTCTGCCTATCCTGGTTCTTCATTCATCCTCTCTGTCTCTGCCTATCCTGGTTCTTCATTCATCCTCTCTCTCTGCCTATCCTGGTTCTTCGTTCATCCTCTCTCTCTGCCTATCCTGGTTCTTCGTTCATCCTCTCTCTCTGCCTATCCTGGTTCTTCGTTCATCCCCTCTCGCTGCCTATCCTGGTTCTTCGTTCATCCCCTCTCGCTGCCTATCCTGGTTCTTCGTTCATCCCCTCTCGCTGCCTATCCTGGTTCTTCGTTCATCCCCTCTCGCTGCCTATCCTGGTTCT
The DNA here is from genome assembly GCF_965601325.2 of Salmo salar. NCBI lineage: Eukaryota > Metazoa > Chordata > Actinopteri > Salmoniformes > Salmonidae > Salmo > Salmo salar. Next base: position 54,368,112 of record NC_138292.1, on the reverse strand, counting down.
TCGTTCATCCCCTCTCGCTGCCTATCCTGGTTCTCCATTCATCCTCTCTCTCTGCCGGCTCTTTTTCTCAATCCTCTTCCCCTCTTTATCTTTCCCCTTTGTCTTTTTAATACATTCCCTCTTCTCCCAACCTCTCTGCCCCCTCTCTTTCCCTCTGTATCTTTCCACTCCTTTCCCAGCCCCACCCTCCCCTCCCTCTCTCGCTCGCTGTCCTTTCTCTCTCTCTCTCTCTCTCTCCCTACCCCCTCACCTCTCTTTCCATCCTTTGTCTCTTGCTCTGGGACAGCAGCTTAACTCTGATCAAAAGCCAGTCTTTGTGGATTAACCTTGAATTATTAAAGCCCCAATAGATTGGTCAGGAAGTCTCAGAAGCACTTCACTGGTGGTCTTTCTAGTAGTCTTCAAAGGAAAGGGCAAGAGCCCTGAAAACAATGACTTCAAAATGTTGATGGTGACATCCTGATAGATTTAATTTCACCCATCTCAAACTCAACTGTTTAATAAAGCATTTGTGACAGATAAAGCTCACAAAAAAGAATCTGTCATTTATCTGGTGTTGACGTGTCATAGGAGGTGATTATATCTGTGTCGTTGTCGGTTGAACTCTTTTTATTTTTTTATTTTATATTATATTATACCAACTTAACAGAGCTTGAATACTTAACAAACAAAAAAAAAAGGGCAAATATTGTACAATCCAGGTTTGTAAAGCTCTCACAGCTTTACAAACACAGCTGTAATTGCTGCCAAAGGTGATTCTCACATGTGTTGACTCGGGGTTGAATACTTATCTAAAAAAAAATATTAAATAAGAAAATATTTCACATTTATTTAACCAGATAAAGCAAAGCAGTGCGACACAAACAACAACACAGAGTTACACATGGGATAAGCAAACGTACAGTAAATAACACAATAGAAAAATAAAAAAGGAATCAAGTGTTTATTGACTTTTTGTTGTTGTTGACATTACACAATATTTTGTGTAGAACCTTTGACAAAGAAATGACAATTAAATCCATCTTAATCCCACTTTGCAACACAACGAAATGTGGAAAAAGTCCAGGGGTGTGAATACTTTCTGAAGTCACTGTATAAGAATTCATATGTGTTCTTCCTATTCACGCTTGTTAATGTTCATATCATGGTCGGGTCCACCTCTCTGTTTCCTCCGTTACAGGACTAGATCAGCTGTATTCAATGAATTTGTTAAACTGAACGTGTTCATGTTGCGGTCGTACCCTAAACATGGTCTCCCTCTGTTCTCTCCAGTACAGGATTGGTCAGCTATATATGATCAGCAAACACAGCCATGAGCAGAGTGACCGCGGTGAGGGGGTGGAGGTGGTCCAGAATGAACCGTTTGAGGACCCCGCCCACGGTCAGGGCCAGTTCACTGAGAAACGTGTCTACCTCAACAGGTGAGTGACCTTCATCCACCCATGTTGAAGGTGCAATCTGAGATCTATGGTCAATGGTTGTACACCATAACAAGATGCGGGGCTGCTGTTCTGCTGATTTATCTATAGGTTTAGGGCACTATGTAGGGAATAGGGTGCCATTTGGAACGCTGACAGTGTTGTTCCTCACACACTCGAGGCTTCGCATGGCAGACTGCTGCTGTCGCGTTGCCCCGAGTTACTTAGCCCTCACAGCTGTGCAACACCCAATACTCCCCCTTCAGGTGTGTGTGTGTGTGTGTGTGTGTGTGTGTGTGTGTGTGTGTGTGTGTGTGTGTGTGTGTGTGTGTGTGTGCGTGCAACCTCTCCCAGCGCATCGCTGAGCATCCAAGGACAGAAACTTCCTAAGTCGGCAAGATCTACGGATAGAGAGAGGGACAGAGAGAGCTAGATTTCATCACAAATACATGTGTCAGCGGTCGGGATGCCCGGGACCTAAAGGTGCTGAGTCAACAGGGTCTGCCCTGCTGTACCGCTCATCCTAGAGAGCGAGAGAGAGGGGGAAGGAGGGGAACAAAGGGACACAGAGGAGAGAGAGGGGGAAGGAGGGGAACAGAAAGACACACAGGAGAGAGCGAATGGGAAGGAGGCAAGAGAGACATGCATTTTCAGAAGGAGACATATTTTAACATTATCAAAAAACCTGCTGCAGGCTCTTCAAAACGACACATCTTGGAATCTGTCATGGGATACATAATGTATTGTTTGAATAAGGACTGGCTATAGACTACTACAGTATTACTATCATAACAATTGTCACTACCCAACTCCCAGTAGGAAAACCGTCACTATTCAGTATTGTAAGAGAAGATGTGAACACATGAAGTACTGTCTTAATGGTGACACAGTTCATCAGAGGACACAGTATGACGATGAGGGAATTATGTAGTGAGGTTGAGCAACAGCAGGGACACTGTGTGTGTGTGTGTGTGTGTGTGTGGGGGGGGGGGGGGGGGCGCATATGGTAACTCGCCACTCATTGTGCAACCACAGCTGCAGTTACCTAAGCCCCTACCACCTCTTAAACACACTCCCCGCTGCTCTAGTTCTTGACAGCAGATGGGTGCCTTTCAGCCGTGTGTGTGTGTCCATGTTGACTACTACAAGTGCAACCTCTCCATAAACATCCATCTCAGGCTTAGTGAACCAGGTGTCTGCCTTATGTAAGGAGGGAGGGAGAGAGAGGAGAACGTGGGAGGGAGGGACTACTCCAAGACACACTGAATCCGCCAGCTCTTCTCAACCTTCTGTGCAAACCAAGGCCTTTCTGTCGTGAAAACATAAATGTCATGGAAAATAATTGAAGATGAGAAGAACATTCTAAATGTAATAGAAGACATTTAGTTTAGGGCCAGTTATGTCTCATGCATCACAACAGGACACATATGATTAATAGAAATCCATTGGCCCTAATATTCCAAAGCAAGCAGGAAATTGAAGCCAGTGGGCATTGCGTCATGGTCCCCAGCACTCAATCACCTTTCTGATTCGCTAGATTATTGTTCTGGCATGAATAGCTTGAATCACCTCTTAACTTAAACATAAATTAGGAATTCATTATTTCAATGGTCTTCATTACACATTGACTCGGATAGTTAATTTTGTGATGGAATGAAGTGAGTGGGTCTACTTTGCGGACACACACACATACACACACTTTCAGAACTTAAGCGCAAATGACTGGTTTCCCTGCCAGAGTCTTTAAATACTGTAAGGAATGGGTGGGATGTGGGGATAGAGAAACCTTACCACCGCTTTTAGAGCTTGGCGGGCACAGTGTGAAGTGCCAATGTGTGGACGGGCATGATGGATTGTTTTAAAAGAAGAATGAGAGACGTTGAGCAGACGGAGTGACAGTCATTTGCTTTTGGGGGACAGGCTGTGAATAGTTGGCCTGTCAACATTTCTTTGGCTTATCATTTTCTTTGTATATCAGCTGTCACCACTCGCTCAGTCATGCATTTAGCAACGTGTGATCAAAGAAAATTGAATTTCTAAAGCTTTTATTAGAGATTGGAGGCTTACATGCGCATGCGCGCACACACACACACACACACACACACACACACACACAAATCTCTATTCCCCAACGCGGACACACACACCTTTTATATGCCACTGTTACACTCACTAGAGCCTTTGAGTGAATGTCTCCTTCAGCTTTCTCTGCCAAGGCTTGTGTGTTTCGGTGCACCTGCATGTAAAAGAGAGCTCAACCTCTCCCACAAAACCTTGCCGTTGTAATAAAAAACCCAACCCCATCGAGGCAGTGTTGTGAGGCTATAGACGGCTCTGGTAAGTGTTGCTCTCTCTTGTCATCTTTTTCAATGTTCTTAGTTTCATTTTCAAGCTTCTTTTTTAACTGCCTTCAATGGCCGGGGCTTTTTAACACGCCCACTCACCTTGAGAAACAAACAAACAAGGAAGGAAGGAAGAAAAACCACTCAAACTTTACAAAAGATGTCTGATTAATTGACACCATCATGATGGATCTCTTTCTTCTCCTCTCTTTTCATTTCTTTCTTTCTTTCTTTTTTTACAGTAAATTGCCCAGCTGGGCTCGAGCAGTGGTGCCCAACATCTTCTACGTAACAGAGAAGGCCTGGAACTACTACCCCTATACCATCACAGGTGAACGCACGCTCACACCGACGTCTTATTGTAGAACCAGAATCCATTCATACCATGCACCACTAATGCTTGTGTTAGGTCAGAAAGGAACTCTGACCACATATCGACCGTAACCCGAGCGGAAATGCACCAGGCCAACCTCAACCTAATCTAGTTACTGTGACACTGAGCTCATAGCATGGCCAGGCTAGCTTAGTCACGTTATACTGTGTGCACACAGCTGACCCCCCCCCCCCCAAAAAAAACGTTCTATTAACGTTGCGAGAACATTCTGGCAACGTTTCTGTCTGGTTCCCATTTGGTTTTGAAATAACATATGTCAGACTATTATTCTCGTAATGTTATTACAACGTCGGGTCAACATCATTTCCCAGAAAAGTTTCTTCAGAAGACAATGGAAAATGTTCAGCGGCATTCCGGATGTTTGAGCTGGGTTGTTTCTTGTGTCGCGTTGTGCTCCTTGGCATTGTATCACATCGTAACCTGTCTGCGTTGCTACTGTGTTGTTGCGTCATTGAAGCCCTAACTGTGGTGTGTTTTCTCCCCTCGGCTCCCACGCGTCCCTCTGCGCCTGCCTCTCTAGAGTACACAGTAAGTATCTCTTCCTTTTATTGATCACAGAGCTGTGAAGAGAGCCACCGCAGTTCAGTAGTGCGCGGGGTGTCCGGACACATTCAATGCAGCAACATGGAAGGACCAGGAAAGAACGCCACATCTCTCTCTTACCATTTTCTTCACCTTCACTGGTTGTTTTAACTAGACGTTACATATGGAGTCAGTGTTTTGGGATATGTGTATATAGAAGGCTTGGGTTGTGTGGTTTTAATGCATATTTATTGTGTTATTTTGGATTTGTATAAAATGTATGTGGCTTTGTTAGGATGACACTTTCCCCTATTGAGACATTAAGTATGGCTATCCATAGCAACAGCTTAGTGCACTGTGTTCACGCTTGTGCATTTCCGTGTGTGTCTTCTGAATTACAGCTCTCTTCATGGTGATGAATGTATGTCTGTAGCTAGGCATGTGCTCTCCAGAGATAAAGACACATCCATACCCTCGTTTCACTCACGAGAAGCATCATACATTTTTACTGCCCTGAGGATTCAGTTGCCCTTAAGGTATCAAATGATGTCCATTTACTTGCTGCCATAGCCAGAGCTTTCTTAAATACGTTTCTCTAGAGCTTTCTTAAATACGTTTCTCTAGAGCTTTCTTAAATACGTTTCTCTAGAGCTTTCTTAAATACGTTTCTCTAGAGCTTTCTTAAATACGTTTCTCTAGAGCTTTCTTAAATACGTTTCTCTAGAGCTTTCTTAAATACGTTTCTCTAGAGCTTTCTTAAATGCGTTTCTCTAGAGCTTTCTTAAATACGTTTCATCTAGAGCTTTCTTAAATGCGTTTCTCTAGAGCTTTCTTAAATACGTTTCATCTAGAGCTTTCTTAAATGCGTTTCTCTAGAGCTTTCTTAAATGCGTTTCTCTAGAGCTTTCTTAAATACGTTTCATCTAGAGCTTTCTTAAATGCGTTTCATCCAGAGCTTTCTTAAATACGTTTCATCCAGAGCTTTCTTAAATACTATTTACTTGGTATTAAATGCCTTTAAAGCTGCAATATGTCACTTTTTGGGCGACACGACCAAATTCACATAGAAATGTGAGTTATAGATCTGTCACATTCATTGAAAGCAAGTCTAAGTAGCGGTGCTTGTTTTGTCACACAAACTGAAATTAGGCTAACTATTGGAATTTTAGCAACCAGGAAATGGTGGAGTGATTTCTGCGTACTGCATCTTTAAGTAACATATTTTCACATGTCCATATCTTTTTGAGGTTTAGGTTTCCACTATTTGTGTGGGGTGGGTTTGCTATTGATGTTGATTCCAAAAGGTCCTTGGTTAAGTGATTTTAGTACATGACTCTATACAACTATTAGCTGTTATAGATGCTTATAGCAAGTCTTATGTGATCGAAGGCATCATAATAACTGATGCAAACAGTATGAAAACAAATACAAACACACCTTATGGAACAGGGGGGACTGTGAAGCAACACAAACATAGGCACAGACACATGCATACACACACATGATAACGCACTATACACACACGTACACATGGATTTTGTGTTGCAGATATGTGGTAGTGGAGTATGGGCCTGAGGGCACGCACTTAGTGTGTTGTGAATTCTCTAATGATTGTATTGTAATGTTTTAATATTGTATAACTGCCTTAATTTTGCTGTAACCCAGGAAGGGCAGCTAATGGGGATCCATAATACATACAAATAATGCTTTATACACTGGTAGTTCACAGAAGGTGTTAACAACCAACATCCGTCTCAACCCATTATAAAACATTACTGTAGCAGTGTTTGTTGTCTGAAAAGGGTTTAAGATTGATGACAGTCTTGGAAACCTGCTGCTGCCACCTGTTACATACTGTCTGAAACTTCTAAAGCCTTTGAGCTGTGGCATTTTCAAATTCTCAGAAAGTGATAAATGCCACCACAATGAGTCATATGGCTTAATATAGAGAGGAGGAGAGCAGCAGCGAGAAGAGGATGGAGGGGAAAGGGGGATGAAGGGGAGACATGGCTTTGACAGTGACAGAGCCCATTTCAGGCGCAATAAAAGGCTGTGTGTGAGTCATGGGGGGGGGGGGGGGGGGGTACATGCACACCACACACAGACCACTCAGACACGAGCATACTCCCATACATTCATTTTCCCTTTTCTGAACAAATAACCTAACACATCAGTTGGTGGGGATATTGGTACAGGAAGTCTGGAGACTAAATGTCTCTGACACACAAACCATTATAAAACTAAACACCAATTTCAGGTGAAAGATGTTGTTTTTCCACCATTTTCAAATATCTCTCCTGAGACATGGTTTTTGTTTTGCAGTGTTCTTTCTTGCCCAAGTTCTCCATTCACATAGAGACGAAATACGAGGACAACAAAGGCAGCAATGACAACGTGAGTAAAGACCGTGTGTGTGTGTTGCTCTGAGGCCTTCAGTATGATAAAGTAATTCCATAATAGGGGCCTTATGGCCCCTCGGTGTCTGCCAAGTGCAGTGCTGCTAATTGAAGAGGCCATTTCATTTATACTCTGGCCTTCTCTCTACCAATTCACAAACTCGTTTCTCTACAGAATAATATCTCTACTATTATGTTAGCATAATAGTATGTTAGGATGGTGTGTGTGTGTGTGTGTGTGTGTAAGGAGTTGTCAGTCTTGATCTTAGAAAAATCCACTCTCTCTTAATGTCGTAAGAGAGAGTAGACGGGCATCAACCTGTCTGGTCATTTATTGTGTGTGTGAGACCCACTTCCATGGCCAGACAATGTTAGTGAAAGCCCTGCAGATGTCAAAAGAGAGGATGCTATATCAGACGAGGGGTGCTCAGACAAGAGAGGGATGCTATATCAGACGCAGGGGTGCTCAGACGAGCAGAGAGGATGCTATATCAGACGAGCAGGGGTGCTAACAGACGAGCAGAGGGATGCTATATCAGACGATGTCAAAAGAGAGGATGCTATATCAGACGATGTCAAAAGAGAGGATGCTATATCAGACGATGTCAAAAGAGAGGATGCTATATCAGACAATGTAAAAAGAGAGGATGCTATATCAGACTGAATGTAAAAGGCAGACACTCTGGTCTCTACATCTGTAATCTGACCCCAGCCTACCTCTCTTCTAACAACTGCTGGCCAGTGTCTCTGTGCATGTGCACACACACACACACACACACACACACACACACACACACACACACACACACACACACACACACACACACACACGGAGTCATATCACACACACGCACATATCAAGTACACATTTGGTGTCGCGTACAGACACACAGATGCAGACACGCATATGTGTTGGCACGCACAAGTTCCACTAAAAAGCTCCCATGTGATTCTTTCCACGGACAATGCGGCTTCAGGGCTGACCAGCACAAGCTCTGCATCTTTTACAACCCTGTATAATCTGGTCCAAATTTCAGTCTTCTCTGCCAAGATAGTGTACGTTGTGAAATAATATGCAGCCCTGTGTTTCTGTGCTCACGGTGTTATGAAAGATAATGTCAGGCTGTAAAAACCTGTTTTCACGCTCACAGTCCTATTTCCTGACAGAGAAGAGGTTCAATGTCTGTTTGGATTTCATTTGTGTTTGTACATCCATACGTGTGTGAATGAAGTGTGTCTGTGTGAATCCGTGTGAATGACAGTGTGTGAATGAAGTAGTGTGTGTGTGAGCAGACTGCATATTCTGTCTGAATGAATGGAGGGTGTGGTTAGAGGATGTGATTGACAATTCCACAGTTGTATCAGGTAGCAGACCGTGACAGGGCAGGGCTGCTGTTAGGTTTGGAGAAGAGCCACTGCTTAAATACTGTTCCTCATGGTTCATGGTTGTCTGTCTGTCTGTCTCCTTGAGACTTCACCAATATAGTTTCTTTCTCTCCCTCTTACTTGCTCGCTTTCATTCATTCTTGCACGCTCTCTTTCTTCCCTCCGTCTCCCTTGTCCTTTCTCCCTCTCTTTCTTCTCCCCTCTTCCTAACGTTCCTACTCTCCCCCCTCATTATTTATTACACGTTCTCCTTCTCACACTCGCCCTCTCTCATTCTCTCTCCTCTTCTCTCTCTCTCTCCCCTCATTATTGCACTTTCTTCCTCTTTCTACTCTGTCTTCTTTGTCCCTTGGCTGCACTTATCCATGATGGCATGTCACCCCCAATGCGGCATCTTGTGGCAGAAGGGCCTCTTGGAGGGAGAAAGGGAGAGAGGTGAGAAAGGGAGAGAGGTGAGAGAGGGAGATGGAGGGGTGAGGAAGTCAAAGAGAGGATAAGGAAGGAAGAGATAAGGATAGAAGAGGGAGAGAAGAAAGGAAGATGAGAGTGACAAAGAGAACAGAGATGGACAAGAAGATGGAAAGAAGAGAAAGACGACAGAAGATATAGTGAAAGGGAGAGCAAATGTGCATGTCCACATCTCTCTGTCTGTAAGCACTGAACCTGAGGATGTCAACCTCCCACCTCCTGACATTCAGCACAGCACTACAGCTTCACACCTGCTATAAGTCACAGAGGGCAACCAGGCAGTGGTCAGAGTCCACACCTCAGTCCACAGTATCTATTCGAGAAACGTGTGTCTGGCCCCGAGGGGAGGAGAGGGGGGGGGGGGGGGGGGGGGGTGGCACACTTTACCAACCCATAGGGCATCTTGAAGTTTTGGCATTGGAGACTAGTCCAAATATAGCACACGAGCTGAACCAAAAGAATCTACTGATCATATTGCTTCCAAATATGATATTTAATTTACGTTAAGTCAAACATCATTTTACAGTTTTCTTTATGTAGTTATTATACCTCAATAAATAAGGTACAAATGTATTATAAATGTGGCACCATCACAGCCACGTTCTTCTCGCTGGACTACTATTCATAATCATATTTGGCAGCAAGGCATACAATATTCAAGATGTAAACAGAGAGTGGCTAATGCTATTGGTGTCTGTTTGCTCTGTGGCTATATATGAGGTCTGTCTGTCTGTTGTGTGAATGGGAGATAATGGCAGTGAGAATACTGTACAGTGGACGTCAATCAACACAAGCTTAGAGCTCTCCCTTCTGGCTGCGTTGCACAATGACGTGTCCCTTCAGTAGCCTAGTGGAGCAGCAAAGTCTAAGGTAAAGTGGTCCGTAATCAAAGGTCTAAGGTCAGGGCCTGTATGTATCAAGCGTCTCAGAGAAAGAGTGCTGATCTAGGATCAGGTCCCCCCCTGTCCATGTAATCTTATTCATAATGATCTAAAAGGCTAAACTGTTCCTGGATCAGCACTCTTACTATGAGATGCTTAGTGAATATGGGCAATGATAAATCAAATATCTGACCCTGTGGATATTCTGACCACTCTGGCTGAAATAGAATGGACAATGACTAGCTTCCATCAAATAACAAACAGGGGATCGAATGATAACACGAAGATTTGGGATCGAATGATAACACAAAGATTTGGGAGGCACAATCAATATCAGTGAGCTGTGTAGTTTTGTGAAGAGGATATTGTTTTTTGTCTGTTTTCAGATCTTCTCAGACAGTGAAAATAAAGACCAGGAAAGGGAAGTGTGTTTTGTGGATATCGCCTACGACGAGATCCCTGAGAGATACTATAAAGAGTCTGAGGTGAGTCTGTGTGTGTGTATATGTGTGTGTGGTTTCATTAGAGGTAATTGCATCGATTACATTGCATTCCACGAGGAAACTGCGTGGCAGGCTGACCACGTGTTACGCGAGTGCAGCAAGGAGCCACGGTAAGTTGCTAGCTAGCATTAAACTTAACTTTTTATTTAAAAAAACAATCAATCTTCACATAATCACTAGTTAACTACACATGGTTGATGATATTACTAGGTTAACAAGCTTGTCCAGCGTTGCATATAATCAATGCGGTGCCTGTTAATATATCATTAAATCACAGCCTACTTCGCCAAACGGGTGATGTTTTAACAAAAGCACATTTGTGAAGAAAGCACAATCATAGCACGAATGTACAGTCGGAAGTTTTACATACACCTTAGTCAAATACATTTAAACTCAGTTTTTCACAATTCCTGACATTTAATCCTAGTAAAGTCCCGTGTGGCTCAGTTGGTAGAGCATGGTGTTTGCAACGCCAGGTTTGTGGGTTCGATTCCCACGGGGGACCAGTACGGGAAGAAAAAAAAAATGTATGAAATGTATGCATTCACTACTGTAAGTCGCTCTGGATAAGAGCGTCTGCTAAATGACTAAAATGTAAAATGTAAACATTCCCTGTCTTAGGTCAGGTAGGATCACCACTTTATTTTAAGAATGTGAAATGTCAGAATAATAGTAGAGAGAATTATTTCTTTCAGCTTTTATTTCTTTCATCACATTCCCAGTGTGTCAGAAGTTTACATACACTCAATTAGTATTTGGTAGCATTGCCTTTTAATTGTTTAACTTGAGTCAAATGTTTTGGATAGCCCTCCACAAGCTTCCCACAATAAGTTGGGTGAATTTTGGCCCATTCCTCCTGACAGAGCTGGTGTAACTGAGTCAGGTTTGTAGGCCTCCTTGCTCACACACACTTTTTCAGTTCATCCCACAAATGTTCTATAGGACTGAGGTCAGGGCTTTGTGATGGCCTCTCCAATACCTTGACTTTGTTGTCCTTAAGACATTTTGCCACAACTTTGGAAGTATACTTGGGGTCATTGTCCATTTGGAAGACCCATTTGTGACTAAGCTATAACTTCCTGACTGATGTCTTGAGATGTTGCTTCAATATATCCACATACTTTTCCCTCCTCATAATGCCATCATTTTGTGAAGTGCACCAGTCCCTCCTGCAGCAAAGACCCCCACAAGATGATGCTGCCATCCCCATGCTTCACGGTTGGGATGGTGTTCTTCCGCTTGCAAGCGTCTCCCTTTTTCCTCCAAACATAACGATGGTCATTATGGCCAAACAGTTCTATTTTTGTTTCATCAGACCAGATGACATTTCTCCAAAAAGTACGATCTTTGTCCCCATGTGCAGTTGCAAACCATAGTCTGGCTTTTTTATGGCGGTTTTGGAGCAGTGGCTTCTTCCTTGCTGAGCGGCCTTTCAGGTTATGTCGATATAGGACTCGTTTTACTGTGGATATAAATACTTTTGTACCGGTTTCCTCCAGCATCTTCACAAGGTCCTTTGCTGTTGTTCTGGGATTGATTTGCACTTTTCGCACCAAAGTATGTTCATCTCTAGGAGACAGAACGCGTCTCCTTCCTGAGCAGTATGACGGCTGCGTGGTCCCATGGTGTTCATACTTGTGTACTATTGTTTGTACAGATGAACGTGGTACCTTCAGCCGTTTGGAAATTGCTTCCAAGAATGAACCAGACTTGTGGAGGTCTAAAAAAAAAAAAATCTGAGGTCTTGGCTAATTTCTTTTGATTTTCCCATGATGTCAAGCAAAGAGGCACTGAGTTTGAAGGTAGGCCTTGAAATACATCCACAGGTACACTTCCAATTGACTCAAATTATGTCAATTAGCCTATCAGAAGCTTCTAAAGCCATGACATCATTTTCTGGAATTTTCTAAGCTTTTTAAAGGCACAGTGTATGTAAACTTCTGACCCACTGGAATTCTGATACAGTGAAATAATCTCTGTAAACAATTGTTGGGGAAATGATTTGTGTCATGCACAAAGTAGATGTCCTAACCGACTTGCCATAACTGTAGTTTGTTAACTTGAAATTTGTGGAGTGGTTGAAAAACAAGTTTTAATGACTCCAACTTAAGTGGATGTAAACTCCCGACTTCAACTGTACCTAACCATAACCATAGACATCAATGCCTTTCTTAAAATCAATACACAGAAGTATATTTTCTTTAAACCTGCATATTTAGTTTAAAAGAAATTCATGTTAGCAGGCAATATTAACTACGGAAATTGTGTCACTTCTCTTGTGTTTATTGCACGCAGAGTCAGGGTATATGCAACAGTTTGGGCCGCCTGGCTCGTTGCAACTAATTTGCCACAATTTTACATAATTTTGACATAAGGTCAAGAAGGTTGTGCAATGTAACAGCAATATTTAGACTTAGGGTTGCCAGCCGTTCGATAAAATACGGAACGGTTCCGTATTTCACTGAAAGAATAAACGTTTTGTTTTCAAAATTTCCAGATTTGACCATATTAATGACCAAAGGCTCGTATTTCTGTGTTTATTATATTATATTTAAGTCTATGATTTGATATTTGATAGAGCAGTCTGACTGAGCGGTGGTAGGCAGCAGCAGGCTCGTAAACATTCATTCAAACTTTACTGCCTTTGCCAGCAACTCTTAGCAATGCTTGCTTCACAGCGCTGTTTATGACTTCAAGCCTATCAACTCCTGATATTAGGCTGGAAATACTAAAGTGCCTATTAGAACATCCAATAGTCAAAGGTATATGAAATACAAATGGTATAGAGAAATAGTTGACGCGTCATAATTCCTATAATAACTACAACCTAAAACTTCTTAACTGGGAATATTGAAAACTCCTGTTAAAAGGAACCACCAGCTTTCATATGTTCCCATGTTCTGAGCAAGGAACTTAAATGTTAGCTTTTTTACATGGCACATATTGCACTTTTATTTTCTTCTCCAACACTGTGTTTTTGCATTATTTAAACCAAATTGAGTGTTTCATTATTTATTTGAGACTAAATAGATTTTATTTATGTATTATATTAAGGTAAAATAAGTGTTCATTCAGTATTGTTGTAATTGTCTTTATTACAAATATATATTTAATCGTTATCGGCTTTTTTTGGTCCTCCGACAATTGTTATTGGTATTGAAAAATCATAATCGGTCGACCTATAATTGGTTTTGCCCTAAGCATCCTAGTCTTCCAAATATCCCAAACTATTTTATTGGTTTGGAATTTGATTCAAATAAGTTTAAATTTAGTTATATTCCTGAATTGAATTTGTAGTGCAGGTAAACCCACGATACACTCCGCAATTCAGTTCTGACCAGATAATGCTAAGCTAACTCTAGCATCACCTTCTAATTCTCTCCCCACACCTCTTCCATATCTAATTTTCAGTGTTATAAATTAGCATGTTAGCATATAGCATCTGTGTAAGTATAGTTATACTGTTGAATATAGTAGATGCAGTACGCGGTGGTTGAATGATACATTTCCTCACCCTGAGATTTAGGGAAAAATATCTGGAGGGAAGGATTCCTATTTAACTTTAGCTTTCTATTTGTAGCTCCCATAATGCATTTCTCTCAGGGCGCAGAGGTTTGGATTAATTACTGAGATCTACTTTTGTGTGTGCGTGTGCGTACATTCATGTGTGTGTGTCCACACCAACAGGACCTGCGGTACTTCAAGTCAGAGAAGACATCGAGGGGCATGCTGCAGGAGGGCTGGAGGGACACCCAGGAGCCCATCATGTGCTCCTACAAGCTGGTCACAGTCAAGTTTGAGGTGTGGGGCCTGCAGACGCGCGTGGAGCAGTTTGTACACAAGGTCAGAAGTCACTCACACACACACACACACATAGCAGCCACTTACTCCACAGATAGTGCTGGTTAATTTTTGTAGAACTGCTCTGAGATCAGTGTTCTCTGACCCCCTCTATTGTCTCTCTCTATAGGTGGTGCGTGATGTGCTGCTCCTAGGCCACAGGCAGGCTTTTGCCTGGGTGGATGAGTGGATCGGTAGGTCGACAAGCACTGCTCAATTGGTCCTCTAACTAATCACTGGGTAGTGTTCAGTAGGGCAAATATTATTTTTTTTGTGTTGAAGGTTAAAATGAATGAGTGCTACTTATTGGACAAGACTAGGAAGTCCCTTCCAGTTTTTATTCTGTGCCTAATGAACATGGCCCAAGTTAAACACTGGGACCTATGAAGTCTCCTTAGAATGTCATCAATAAGATTGTACTCCTTTTGGGAGCTACGTGGTTACTGTTGATGCCGTCTTGAATCGACTGTCTGTATCATTGTGTGTTATAGAACTAAATAAGCCATGTGAAACCCTAAACACCATCCAATTCCCCATCACTGCATCTAACCCTGATCCATCTTATGTGCTGGCTGACCTCTCTGACATCAATAACCCAACTTAGAACACATACCCTAGAGGGCAGATTCAAAGCCCAGTCCTGGACTGAGACCAAGCTCAATGGCATAATCTGTGTCTGGGAAAATCGCTCCCTAGAAGTACTGTCATGTCCAGGGTTGATCTGTGTTCACTAACTCACTACATCTGTCATACACAGACAACACCTGGACTGCAGTTCCTTCCATGTTTGTCTGGAAAACCAATTCCTGCAATTCTGTATTGGCGTTCAATCAAACAATATCCCTCCTTGTACACTGATCTGTTTCTTCTTGCGTCCAAAATATTTTTCATTCTTGTTGGCATCTAAGCTTGTACGATGTCTATAGTGAACACAAATGGCTGAATTTGCTACAATTTCCTCAAGAGAATAGCAATTGCTGAACGTATTAGGCGATATTACACAGAAGATATTGCACTCGTTGAATCATGACAGTTGTGTGTATGTCGTTCGTGACTGCATGGCAATGAGAACAGCAGCAGCAGTAGCAGTAATACTAGCAGGACTCTTATTAGCGCTCAGCTTTTTCCATGGCTGCAGGGTAAGTCCATAACAAGCCATTACTGCTGTAATGGGACACCACTACTCACTCTCTCCCTTCTCCTCTATCTCTGGGGGGGGGGGGGGGGGAATAACTTTCCCTCCTATGCACTATTTGGATGATTTCCCCCTCACCCAAATCCTCCTGACGTATTTGGGATGACCTTGCCTAGGACTGTTCTTTGGGAATGTATTTTTTCCGGTGATGTTCCCAACCCTTCACGTCTGACTCTGAGGGTTCTGGATCATTTACTCTCCCTCTCCTTTCCCTTCTCCCTCTATCCCTCCCTTTCTTCCTCTTCATCTTCATAATCCGGCTTTGGCCTGACTAGCTTTCTCCTCAAACCAACTCTTTTCGGTCGTGGGAAGCTAGCTCTGCCCTCTCCACCTCCTATTGATTGTGCTTGAACTTCGACCTTTTGGCCCCTCCCAAAAGCACTAATCACTACCCAGCGCTCTCTACTCACACACGGCGTGCCCCTCCTCACTTAACCCCTCCTCTACCTTCGTCTTGAGCGTCCTAACGTGACGACGCCAACATCTCGACCTCCTTCCTCCCCTCTTTGCAGATATGAACTTGGATGACGTGCGGGAATACGAGAAAAGTATGCAGGAACAAACTAACATTAAAGTTTGCCATGAGCAGCGAGAGCGTTCCACAAACTCCCCATCACTGGATGACATAGAGATTCATGACAAAGTCAGCGTATGTGTCGTTTCATTTCCTCTTATTCTGTTTCATTGACGTGTTCTGTTCGTGTTGACGTAACTCAGGAGGTAACCAATCACTCTGTTTCTATACAAAACGTTTTTTTTTTTAAATAAGTGGTTCTTACGAGCTTTATAGTTCTTTCTATATCGGGAAAACATGAAGTAAAAAATATTCACAACTTGAGGAAAATGTAAAATGACTTTTGATTTGAAAATGTTTGGTCATTTTGATTATGACATAACTAGTAGTATGATGGCAGACTAAGATTAGAAAGAAGTGTTAGAATGCTTTGGAGTGCTGTCTCCCCCCTCATTCTCTCTCTCCGTGCAGACATGACGATGGATGAGGTGAGAGAGTACGAGCGCACCATCCAGGAAGCCACCAACGAGAAGATTGGGATTTTCCCCCCATCGATCTCCATCAGCCAGATGCCCCTGTCCTCCTGCACCCTCTCCGGCCCCGCCAGCGCCCCCACCACCCCCCTCTGCACTGACGCGCCCGAGTTCCTCTCCGTCCCCAAGGACAGAGCCCGCAAGAAGTCCGCCCCTGAGACCCTCACCCTGCCCGACGCCGCTGCCCAGAACCAGAGTGGAGTCCCCCAGGGCTCTATGCTGGTGCCGCTTCCAAATCAAAATCACTCCCCCTGGCCCTCCTCTGACGCTGACCAGGCTGAGTTAGGGGGGGAATAGGAGGGACGAGATGTTCTTTTCCCCCATATGCCCTGCCACCTCACTGTCTTAGTAGCCCAGCAAGACTAGCCTCTACACCCCAGTGCCCAGTCCTCCAGGCCCAACTAACCATATCCCAGAGGTGAGTGCTTCTTACACATATCTCCAGAGGTCAAAGGTCTAACCACCAGTTTCCAATCTCCTACATCCTCAACAGAAGTCTGTTTTGTCAGCCTTCAATGGATGGCTTCCTCTTCCTGATATCTAGCCAATCAGCTGTCTGATCTACTGTAACAACCACCCAAGCTGTCCATCAAGAGAACATATCCACAAGGGGTTTTGTGTGCTGTCCTCAATTAGCGATCCCTGTGTTCGTCATTAAATATGTTATTGACAAAATGCCAGATGGATTCTCTTTTTTTTTTTTTATATATATCAGGTCAGCTGATAAACCTTATGTAATGTAAATGTAGTTGCCATAACATGAAATTAGAGAGACAATGATATTAATGTTTTGTTCACTTGAGTGAATGAACATCTTTCCATAGAATTCTCAGCCTACAAATATCAAAATATAATTTTGACCTTGAAATAATTAAACTTTGAAATTAACAAAATGGAAGTAGAAGTACTGTAGTATAGTTAGTTTTATAACTACATTGACTCACTAAAAAGACACCACCTTTCACCTGGATGGAGGAGAGACCATTCAAAACTGAACCCAGATCTGTGTGTGTTCATGTCTCTCCACTCCACACTCCAATTGAAACAGATGGAAGGTCAATACAACCACAGAAAGAGATCCCGTCTCAGGTCTCCAGAGCTCTGCTTCAGCCCTCTTTAGGAAGAGCAGGGAACGTAACCGTTCTCTCCCTTTTTTTATACCTGCATCTATACTCGCCTGTCTACTTAACTAACCATTGGAACGTTTACGCAACATTAGATAAGCCATGATAAAATGCATATTGGGCATAAAGTTTGACATTGGAGAGTGATGCAGTCAGTTTAATCAAATTGGTATAGCAACAGAACAGATATGACTAGGAAAAATGCCATTTGGGGATATGCTGTAAATTTACAGTTTTAGACGGAAGTTTACGTACACCTTAGCCAAATACATTTAAACTCAGTTTTTCACACAATTCCTGACATTTTAATCCTAGTAAAAATTCCCTGCTTTAGGTCAGTTAGGATCACCACTTTATTTTAAGAATGTGAAATGTCAGAATAATAGTAGAGAGAATTATTTATTTCAGCTTTTATTTCTTTCATCACATTCCCAGTGTGTCAGAAGTTTACATACACTCAATTAGTATTTGGTAGCATTGCCTTTAAATTGTTTAACTTTGGTCAAACGTTTCGGGTAGCCTTCCACAAGCTTCCCACAATAAGTTGGGTGAATTTTGGCCCATTCCTCCTGACAGAGCTGGTGTAACTGAGTCAGGTTTGTAGGCCTCCTTGCTCACACACGCTTTTTCAGTTCTTCCCACAAATTTTCTATAGGATTGAGGTCAGGGCTTTGTGATGGCTACTCCAATACCTTGACTTTGTTGTCCTGAAGCCATTTGGCCACAACTTTGGAAGTATGCTTGGGGTCATTGTCCATTTGGAAGACCCATTTGCGACCAAGCTATAACTTCCTGACTGATGTCTTGAGATGTTGCTTCAATATATCCACATAATTTTCCTGCCTCATGATGCCATCTGTTTTGTGAAGTGCACCAGTCCGTCCTGCAGCGGCCTTTCAGGTTATGTTGATATGGGACTTGTTTTACTGTGGATATAGATACTTTTGTACCCGTTTCCTCTAGCATCTTCACAAGGTCCTTTGCTGTTGTTCTGGGAATGATTTGCACTTTTCGCACCAAAGTACGTTCATCTCTAGGAGACAGAACGCATCTCCTTCCTGAGCGGTATGATGGCTGCGTGGTCCCATGGTGTTTATATTGTTTGTACAGATGAACGTGGTACCTTCAGGCAGTTGGAAATTGCTCCCAAGGATGAACCAGACTTGTTGAGGTCTACAAAAAACATTTCTAAGGTCTTGGCTAGTTTCTTTTGATTTTCCCATGATGTCAAGCAAGGAGGCAGTGAGTTTGATGGTAGGGCTTGAAATACATCCACCGGTACACCTCCAATTGACTCAAATTATGTCAATAAGCCTATCAGAAGCTTCTAAAGCCATGACATCATTTTCTGGAATTTTCCAAGCTGTTTAAAAAGGCACAGTCAACTTAGTGTATGTAAACTTCTGACCCACTGGAATTGTGATACAGTGAATTAAGTCAAATAATCTGTCTGTAAACAATTGTTGTAAAAATAACTTGTGTCATGCACAAAGTAGATGCCCTAACTGACTTGCCAAAACTATAGTTTGTTAACAAGAAATTTGTGGAGTGGTTGAAAAACAAGTTTTAATGATTCCAACCTAAGTGTATGTAAATTTCAACTGTAAGTGAACATTGAGCACAGTGGAGTTGATAAGAAATTCCATGCTTGCGCAGGGCACTTGCTTCAACCTGGCCTTATTGTATGTACTTGATTATCTTTGCATTGTGTGCATTGTGTTTTTAGGAATGCCGATAATGTTGCTTGCCAATGTTGGTACTGTACCAGTTTTGGTGGGCTCAAAGTTTTTTTTTTCCTGCACTAGCCTCATCACAGTGCGTCATCAGAAACTTTTGGGGGGGGGGGGGGAGAGAAACATTGAGGACAGAAGGTTTCTCTTTATGTAATGCCCTAGCTACTATTTTATACAATCACATAGATGCATAAAGGGGTCTCATATGCCGCATGAAATGTTCACAAACATGTATACATATGTAAAGTATATGTGTATATAAATTGCAGGATATGTTGTTGATGCGAAATTGTGGAGAAAGCAAATGTGACGTTGTCCTAGGCTCTGTAGTGTAATCATTGTATAGTAAAGCAGAGTTTTAGCAGAGACTGAAACTGAGCATGTTCTGAGAATACAACTCTCTTCTCAGTGCCTCTGCATGCAAAAGTCTATATTGTCTCGTCTGTATACAAAATCCAAAACATTTCAATAAAGAAAAAACATCCCAATTTATTGTAATGTTAAAGGGAAATTCCACCACTTTTCAACCTCATTTTTGTTATCTCCAGCACAGTACCAGTGTCAACACGTGAAAATGGTGCATTTCTACGTTTTGTAGAAAAATATATAAAGTTACAAAGTTCTACCCGATGACGTCAACCATTTTAAAAACTATGATTTTCAAACACTGACATTCGCGGTGACGTGCAGCAAGAAAATATCCTCCCTCTGGCTAGAAACTAGTTGCAGGTTTGGAAAATCAGTTTTTCTTACTTTTAATCCTACCTTGTGATGTCACAGAGAAGCATTTTTTTTTAGGACCTTTCTTCTTATCTTTGCAACCACAGATCATAGAAACATGCCTTTTTCACATATCTAGACACCGGTATGGTGCTGGAGATAATGAGTATGAGTTTGAAAAATGACGGATTTGTCCTTTTAAGCCTACTATTCAATTTATTGCAATTTCAAAACATTGATTTGAAATACAGCTTCATGTTAGTTATTTTCATCAAAATGTTCAAGATATAGAGAGAAATAGCTGTAGTTTGTAGTACCTGTTGACCATTGTTTTGTCCTAAAGACGTCACATTACATTACATATGTGGGCATTCGCATTTTGTGATGAGAGAATGAAATTAGCCGTTAACAAATATACTGACTGTTATATCTCTGTTTTAGGGTTTTGTTGGACCAAAGTTATACAAGCCTACTTGTTGGTCAGATATAGACCACTCTACAGTGTCTAAGCCCAAAATGTCTCCTCTTTACACAAGACGCTCACTATCATTCTAAACTACTTGTCTTTGCTGTTAAATTTCCTGTGGGATACATGTGTTAAATGATATTGACTATCAGGAATAAAAAAAGATCCAGGGATATGTTTGAGTGCCAGTAAGCTAATGCCTATATCAAAACCAATGCAAAATGAGAAGTATATTATTATTTTCAGAGTTAAGGTCTAGGTTTTTTAAATAGTGAACTCTTTCATTTTCAGTTGCATGCTCCACAGAGACTTTTTGAGTGAGATTATGTGGAGCATGGAGCGTATGTGGAGCATGGAGCGTATGTGGAGCATGGAGCGTATGTGGAGCATGGAGCGTATGTGGAGCATGGAGCGTATGTGGAGCGTATGTGGAGCATGGAGCGTATGTGGAGCATGGAACGTATGTGGAGCATGGAACAGAAAATGGAAGAGTTTACTATTTATAAAACCTAGACCTTCACTCTGGAAAAATAACCAACTCTTGATAATGTACTTGTCATTTTGCATTCGTTTTGAGAGTACAAAAGTCTGGTTTGAATCTATAACATTTTAAGGTGCAATGTCCCATTGTTAGTATTCTTTATCAAGCTGTTGAAAAATCCACAGGAGAAAAGACCATTGTAGCTACATGCTGTACATTACAACCCTATGAGCAAAATACATTTAAAAAATGTCCTTTTTGGTTGAAAGGACATTGAAAATACATATTTTTCAACATATTGTGCTCACTGTGAAAAGATTTACTTTGAATTTGCAACCTCCCCATTGTAGTGTGCATCATCAACGTTAAGGTTGCTTTTGGTGATCCTACAGCTCTTTGAGGTAATGACACATTATCTATAAAAACAATATTTGAATCAATATTTTTTTTCTTTTTATCGGGGTGACTGTGTTTACTTTTTGAATTTATACAATGCATCTTGACTCGGAGGTTGGTTTTCTGTTATAATTTTCACAACTGCTGTAGTTTGATTTTGTGGTTTGCTGTATTTCAAATGGCATCTGTTCATTCTAAGGAAAGGACCAAGCTTTCGTTGTGTCCCTCCTGATGCGGCTTGCTAGGCTGTCGCGCTGTCTCCCTAGCTCTGGTCCAGGTTGTCACTGCTGCTTCCTGACACTGAGCCTCCTGAGCAGGACAAGCGTTAGCAATCCACACTAACACCCTGGACCAGAGCTACTCTCTCCCTATCTGAAGTGCCATCCTTGTTCGGCTACTGGAAGTCGCTCTGGGTTCTTCCACTGATTTATAATTGTTATATTTTTACTGCCCTCCTTGAAGTATATTTGGTTCTCCGTTGTAATTATTGTTTCACTTTTTTCTTAATTCTTGTAGTAAATAAAGTTTACTTGCTACTACACTTTGCCATTGTCGGTTGTCAGGTGTGTGTGTGTGTGTGTGTGTGTGTGCAGCACGCAGGGTTGGCGGGTGATTGCATGGGGGTTTGTGTGTGAGAGAGTGAAAGATAAAGAGCAAGGGGAATGAACATTTTGATATATACATTTCAAGACCAAAAGTATGTGGACACCTGCTCGTTGAACATCTCATTCCAAAATCTTGGGCATTAATATGGAGTTTGTCCCCCCCTTTGCTGCTATAACAGCCTCCACTCTTCTGGGAAGGCTTTCCAATAGATGTTGGAACATTGCTGTGGGGACTTGCTTCCATTCAGCCACAAGCGCATTAGTCAGGTCGAGCACTGATGTTGGGTGACTAGGCCTGGCTCGCAGTCGGCATTCCAATTGAGCCCAAAGGTGTTATATGAGGTTGAGGTCAGGGCTCTGTGCAGGCCAGTCAAGTTCTTCCACACCGGTCTCGACAAACTATTTCTGTATGGACCTCACTTTGTGTACAGGGGCATTGTCAGGCTGAAACAGGAAAGGGCCTTCCCCAAATTGTTGCCACAAATTTGGAAGCACAGAATTGTCTAGAATGTCATTGTATGCTGTAGCATTAAGATTTCCCTTCACTGGAACTAAGGGGCCTAGCCCGAACCATGAAAACAGCCCCAGACCATTATTCCTCCTCCACCAAACTTTACAGTTGGCACTGTGCATTGGGGCAGGTAGCGTT
The DNA here is from genome assembly GCF_965601325.2 of Salmo salar. NCBI lineage: Eukaryota > Metazoa > Chordata > Actinopteri > Salmoniformes > Salmonidae > Salmo > Salmo salar. The sequence goes on along the minus strand of NC_138292.1, from coordinate 54,345,546 downwards.
TTCCTGGCATCCACCAAACCCAGATTTGTCTGTCGGACTGCCAGATGGTGAAGCGTGATTCATCACTCCAGAGACAGGTTTCCGCTGCTCCAGAGTCCAATGACGGCGAGCTTTACACCACTCCAGCCGACGCTTGGCATTGCGCATGGTAATCTTAGGCTTGTGTGTGGTTGCTCTGCCATGGAAACCCGTTTAATGAAGTTTCTGATGAACAGTTCTTGTGCTGACATTGCTTCCAGAGGAAATTTGAAAATAAAATCAAGTTTTATTAGTCACATGTGCCGAATTCAACAGGTGTAGACCTTACAGTGAAATGCTTACTTATGAGCCCATAACCAACAATGCAGTTTTTAAAAAAGTAATTAAAGGGCAGCAGTAAAATAACAATAGCGAGACTATATACAGGGGGGTACCGGTACAGAGTCAATGTGCGGGGGCACTGTTTAGTTGAGGTAATATGTACATGTAGGTAGAGTTATGAAAGTGACTTTGCATAGGTGATAACAACAGAGAGTAGCAGCGGTGTAAAAGAGGGAGGGGGGGCCATTTGATTAGGTGTTCCTGAGTCTTATGGCTTGGGTGTAGAAGCTGTTTCGAAGCCTCTTGGACCTAGACTTGGCGCTCCGGTACTCAGTCGTGAGTGTTGCAAACAAGGACAGACAATTTTTATGCGCTAAGTGCTTCGTCACTCTGCTGTCCCGTTCTGTGAGCTTGTGTGGTCTACCACTTCGCGGCTGAGCCGTTGTTGCTCCTAGACATTTCCACTTCACAATAATAGCACTTACAGTTGACCGGGGCAGCTCTAGAATGGCGGAAATGTTATGAACTGACTTGTTGGAAAGGTGGAATCCAATGACAGTGCCACATTGAAAGTCACTGAGCTCTTCAGTAAGGCCATTCTACTGCCAATGTTTGTCTATGATTGCATGGCTGTGTTCTCGATTTTATACATGTGGCTGAAATAGACGAATCCGTTAATTTGAAGGGGTGTCCACATACTTTTGTATATATAGTGTATATTGAATATATACCCACAGGGGCACTGACTGCTACAGACACCACACATTACCACAACTCAATATGAAATACCATAACCTAGTCACAGGGGCGCGCTGTCTGATCTTACTGCAGTTTTCCATCTTTAAACCAAATACTCTATGGTAGACGTGCGTCAGTCTCGCGAGGTTTGCACGTTTCATTTTCTTCATCCAGCATGGCCGCGCTGTATGAGGGATTCACGTTGTGCGGACTCGTACAAACTCAAAATGCTTCAGATTCGGAAATCCAGGGAATTGAACTGGATGGAGACAGTGACCATGCCATCGTCACCGATTCCACGAGATCTGTCACTTTATACAAGGTAATATTGACCAATATAAGTGGCTGAACTGTTCAACCAGCTCAACTGATGGCACATTCGTGTCCATTGCAGTGGGGGGATCCGACGCGTTTAAAAATATAGCTAGCTACATATAACAATTGCTCCCTCTTACCAGTATTGCAATGGTGTTCATCAACTATCTAGCAACAAATCTGCGTATTCAGACGGTTTACTTGAATCAATCGACATGCACATAGGTGGACGTTAGCACACGTACTGTTCTTTCAATGGGAACAGTACTGCTAGGTAGCTGCTTGGCGTGGGTTTGTTTGGTTAACTGACGTCGTGCCACTGTCAAAAAGGTAGTCACACTAGTCTTGTATTTGAATATGAACGTAACCTACCGGAATAATATGACAAAGGTTGTGTTTGTGTTGAAAAATGCATGTGTTGTTTTCTTATGAGGTGCTGTGTTGACAGGTTTCAGACCAGAAGCCTCTGGGTAGCTGGACGGTGAAACAGGGACAGTTGTTGACTTGTCCTGCAGTGTTCAACTTTCAGACCAAGGAGTATGTAGTGGTCTCTGACAACAAGGTAACACTTGTGGACACTTTCCACAAACATAGAAACTGAACACATTTAAAACATCTGGACTTGACGATTGGACTTGATTCTTTAAATATAGTGGTTGTCTTCCTTTTGTTCATGGTCAATGAATGTTTACTCACTAGGTCATCAGAGTTTGGAAAGATGAAGACCTCAATTTAGACAAAGCATTTAAAGCAACTGTAAGTATGAGCTTCCTCTCACACACGCATACCATTTCAACCTCCTCTGCTTTGACTTTGTCAATATGGTGACATACTCTGCAAATTGCACAGTAACATGAACTGTGCCAGTGAGAGGTCATTGTACCATAATTGAATCAAATTATGCCATACGTTTCTTTTTATCTCAGGCTTTCCTCTGGCTTTAAGGTCATTTCTTGATGTCTTGCAGTTATCGGTCTTAACTAGCTCTGTGTCTGCATGTCTGTTAGGTATCTGCTGATGTATGGAGGGTCCACTCTGCCCCAGGGGAAGAACCTGTGGTGCTGTTCCAGAGAGGGGCAGTCAGACTCCTGGACTCCCTCCTCTCCGCCCCCCAACAGCCCATAGAGGATGTCCTGTCAGAGGAGGAGGTCATAAGGTCAGACAATGGACACTAGTCTGGTTTAGCGATCCGTAACCTTCGGTTTGGTTGGCTTTAGTCCCACCACTATAGAGGCCGGTTTGCGTATTCTGTTTCGGAGCCATCGATGTAAAAATATATACAGTTGAAGTCAGAAGTTTACATACACTTAGGTTGGAGTCACTCAAAACTAAGTTTTTCACCCACTCCACAAATTTCATGTTAACAAACTATAGTTTGGCAAGTCGGTTAGGGCATCTACTTTGTGCATGACACAAGTAATTTTTCCAACAATTATTTACAGACATTATTTGACCTAATTCACTGTATCACAATTCCAGTGGGTCAGACGTTTACATACACTAAGTTGACTGTGCCTTTTTACACAGCTTGGAAAATTCCAGAAAATGTTCTCATGGCTTTAGAAGCTTCTGATAGACTAATTGACATCATTTGAGTCAATTGGAGGTGTACCTGTGGATGTATTTCAAGGCCTACCTTCAAACTCAGTGCCTCTTTGCTTGACATAATGGGAAAATCAAAAGAAATCAGCCAAGAACTCAGAAAAAAATGTGTAGACCTCCATAAGTCTGGTTCATTCTTGGGAGCAATTTCCAAATGCCTGAAGGTACCACGTTCATCTGTACAAACAATAGTACACAAGTATAAACACCATGGGACCACACAGCTGTCATACCGCTCAGGAAGGAGACGCGTTCTGTCTCTTATAGATGGTGCAAATCAATCCCAGAACAACAGCAAAGGACCTTGTGAAGATGCTGGAGGAAACGGATACAAAAGTATCTATATCCACAGTAAAACGAGTCCTATATCGGCATAACCTGAAAGGCCGCTCAGCAAGGTAGAAGCCACTTCTCCAAAACCGCCATAAAAAAGCCAGACTACGGTTTGCAGCTGCACATGGGGACAAAGATTGTACTTCTTGGAGAAATGTCTTCTGGTCTGATGAAACAAAAATATAACTGTTTGGCCATAATGACCGTTATGTTTGGAGGAAAAAAGGGGAGGCTTGCAAGCCAAAGAACACCATCCCAACCGTGAAGCATGGGGGTGGCAGCATCATGTTGTGTGGGTGCTTTGCTGCAGGAGGGACTGGTGTACTTCACAAAACAGATGGCATCATGAGGGAGGAAAATGATATGGATATATTGAAGCAACGTCTCAAGACATCAGTCAGGAAGTTAAAGCTTGGCCACAAATTGGTCTTCCAAATGGACAATGACCACAAGCATACTTCCAAAGTTGTGGCCAAATGGCTTAAGGACAACAAAGTCAAGGTATTGGAGTGGCCATCACAAAGCCCTGACCTCAATCCCATAGAAAATTTGTGGGCTGGACTGAAAAAGCGTGTGCGAGCAAGGAGGCCTAGAAACCTGACTCAGTTACACCAGCTCTGTCAGGAGGAATGGGCCAAAATTCACCCAACTTAGTGTGGGAAGCTTGTGGAAGGCTACCCGACACATTTGACCCAAGTTAAACAATTTAAAGGCAATGCTACCAAATACTAATTGGGTGTATGTATACTTCTCACCCACTGGGAATGTGATGAAAGAAATAAAAGCTGAAATAAATAATTCTCTCTACTATTATTCTGACATTTCACATTCTTAAAATAAAGTGGTGATCCTAACTGACCCTGACAGGGAATTTTTACTAGGATTTAAATGTCAGGGATTGTGAACAACTGAGTTTAAATGTATTTGGCTAAGGTGTATGTAAACTTCCGACTTCAACTGTATATTGTTTTTTTTTCAACTTGCAACCATATTAAATTACAGTGAGTCAGCGACTATGGTAATTCTGTCCACATTGCTGTCAATACTTGGCTCATTTGAGTAAACAATCGTTTTTTGTGTGAGGCGCACAGTTGACAATGTCCTCATGTTACCCCCTAGGTGGAGCACCAACATCGTGGCTGAGAACCAACACTTTGTCCTCTTCACGACAGAGCAGGTAGAATATCCTTTCCTCGCGGTACACCAGTACGCTGAATAGCCGTGTACTCAATGACCTGCCACGTGCAGGCATAAACACAGCGCCATCTGCAACAAGCTATATTTTGTGCAAGTCTGAATTCTATGCCACAATGTCGTGTTTAACGTGGCTTCCCTGTTGTCCGTCACAGAAAGGGGAGCGCTGCCTTTATGTGCAGAGGCTCAACCCCAACACCCTACAGAAGTATAGGCTGGAGAGAGAAGACTCTGGAGCTCCCCCATTGAGTTTCTCTGCCTCTCTCCGGGACAAACATCTCAACCTGCTCTACCTGTGTGAGTACGGCCGTCACCTCCCTGCCAAAGTAATGTGTTAGAAATGTTCAAGTAGTAATGTTCATTCAGCTTTTTTAAGGTGGATTCTGCAGAAATCGTTCCGGCATTTCCTGGTAAAAAATTCTAATAGTTAGCCCATTTTCAGTTTGTGACAAAACAAGCGATGTGTAGAGAATCAATGTACCATCTCAAATGCTGTGAAATATCTTTTCAGTAACCAAAAATATTGTATCTTCAGCTGTTTGAAACTGGTGTACTAAACCGAAAGTAAAAGACGGGAAAACTGAACTTAAGAACAGAAAGCATAGAAATAAGCGCACATAGAACAGATGTACCACTTGGACTTGGTTTCAAAAACGTGACAGATCTATAACTCTCATTTCTATGTGAATTTGATCGGGTAGCCCAAAAAATTACATATTACAGCTTTAATGCTGATTTCACCCCCCCCCCCCCAGATAACTAGAATACTGTTGAAATGGTACTGCATTCGATAACAATGAAGCACATTACATACAATGAAATGCGGTTGTCGGTCATCATAGCTACAGCCTCATGATAGCATTTCGTTTTTTTATGAGAAACTTGCGCTCTCAGTGATGTACTGGTGACACAAGGCTATGATTGACCTGACTTGCATCTGTCTTTCTCGCTCTCTTTTTTCCAGACCCTAACGGCTGTGTGTACCAGAGTGTGGTGGCGGCGCGGGGGTATGTGGGGCTGGAGGGGGTGCAGACCCTGCCTCGTAGCCTGCGCCTGAGGCTGCCCGTGGGGGAGGGAGAGCTGGGCGCTGCCTCGGCAGTGGCCCTGGACGAAGCTCATGTGGCTGTGGTGGGGGTGCCCCATCCCTCCGCCAGGACTGGCAAAGGTAAATATCAGGTTTGGGATCAATGCCATGTCAATTCAGGAGCTAAACAGAAATGTCAGTTTTCCTCATGCGGGAAATTGGAGTTGTAGTTTACTTCATGAATTGATTGAATTATGATTCTCACGCACATTCACCCAATCCAACATCAACCCCTAGATACGTACTTTTCAAAGTTCTGATTTGACGCGTGTAAACAACATGGTGACATCTTCCCCTTGTTTGCTCGGGAGCTTTCACCACGTTGCTGACATCCAATCCTTTTTATTATTATTTTGTTCAATTTCAGATTTCCTCTGCATCTGGAATACTAATTTCCAGACTCTTCAGGCTGGTAAGGAGTTGGCGGGAAGAATCCATGGACAGGTAGGAATACTCGGAATTTGGCGTTTCATTTTTTTTTTTTGCCTCACAATCTTCAACCAAATTACTCTATACTTGTATCTTGTACTAAAGACCCGCTTCACCCCTATTTATATCAATGATCATTCCTTCATTTCCCCTCAGGTCTGGTGTTATTTGGGAAAGCTGTTTGTCCCTCATGGCAAGGCCCTCTCCGTCATTCCCTACCAGTGTCAGAAGTCTTCTCTGGCCTCGGCCCTGGGGAAACTACGACACCCCGGGATCGCAGGTAACAAGGCACTTCCTCAGTGAAACAGTCACCCGAGTGGCGTTAGTCGTCCTTGACAGTGCCTGGTTGAATCTAAAATGGCACCCTATTCCCTATACAGTGCACTGCTTTTAATACAAGTCCTAGTGTCCCTGGTCAAAAGTAGTGAATAGGAAGCCATTTCAGATGAAGCTATATCACTCCTGTTTACACGTCATTGCATATGTTTCCCTCACCTATCTAATGTACTGAATCTGTAAATGACTGTTTTGAAATTGCATCTGAAGAGCATCCCTTGAAATGTCATCTTAAACAAACAGTTTAGTGAGTTGGATTTTATTTCATTTGCGGCTTTGTAGTGTCCAAATCGTCGGTGGCTGTGCCCTCTTGGAACACCCTACTCCATGGGGATCAGACACAGGGGCCCACCAAAATAGTAGAGACCAGGAAGAGTGTAAGTTAACCTGACTTCCAGAATTGATTGACCCTAACCCTAGTACTTTTCCACCGGAATGGATTAATGTTAATTTCACCTGTTCTGATTGGTCCTCCCTTGTACAGAAGCTGAGTCGGAAGAGCCAATCAGCACAAGGCCTCACAGTGGACCAAGTACTGGAGCTTGTCAAGGTATTTTAGATCAACTATTCATTTTGCTCTTCTGTTTTGATAGTCTCAAACAGGTATTGATGTTCTATGTTGAGTGAATGTAATTGTTCTCAAGGAAATGTTGTTAGGTGTTGACTGTGGTCAATCCTCAACCCCTCCAGACTGGTCCAGTGGATGAGGTCCAGAGGGAGGTGGAGGCCCTGGTCTCCAGAGGCGATGCCCAGGACCTGCAGCTCTCGGTGGGCCAGCTGGCCTGCCACCTGGTGGCCCGAAGCCAGGCCGAGACAGCCTTCTACACTCCCGTGGCCCTGGCACAGCTGGTGCAAACACAGTGCCTTTGCCACAGGTGAGGGTGGCATTGGGTTGACTGGACCTCCTACGGCACGGGGGTATTGGTCCTTTGGACAGGGAGGTTATCAGAATGATGGGCTATATTGGGTGCGTGGTAGTAGTGTTGGTGCCATCCACTTGTTATGCAAGTTGGGGTGTGTGTCTTGCCTCCATCCTCACCGATCTAGCAAGACATCAGTGTTCAAGTACGTGAGACCGGTCTCGAGACCACATTTTGAGTGTGTCTTTGTCGGATACATTTGCACTCGGTCTTGACTCGGTCTCGGACAGTGAGCCTCATAATTTCTTCCTGAGACCAGCGGAGTAAAAAACTCAGAATTATCAGCTTCTATCCAGTAAGCACATAGAACTGCTTCACCAGGCCAAATATATACACTCCTTTCTGGAAACATGAATACCTGAAGTCTTTATATCTATTATAGACCTGTTTGCGCAGTGGTGAACCTATAGGCCTCCAGTGTGTGACGGTGGTGAACCTATAGGCCTCCAGTGTGAGAGAACAGGTTAATGATGCTGAAAGGTAAACAACTGTAATACCAGCACACATGTAGGAGTGTGTGCTCTTTTAAAAGGGCCAGTGGTGTAGTGGAGGCTATATGCCATATAAGCACTTTTTTTTCCAATTTTATTTTTATGGCCGTTGCGTGTACTCCCTTAATCCCCACTGATGCAAAGTAGTGTAGTGGATGTACATACAGTGGGGGGGGGGAAGTATTTGATCCCCTGCTGATTTTGTACGTTTGCCCATTTACAAAGAAATGATCAGTCTATCATTTTAATGGTAGGTTTATTTGAACCGTGAGAGACAGAATAACAACAAAAAAATCCAGAAAAACGCATATCAAAAATGTTATAAAATGATTTGCATTTTAATGAGGGAAATAAGTATTTGACCCCTCTGCAAAACATGACTTAGTACTTGGTGGCAAAACCCTTGTTGGCAATCACAGAGGTCAGACGTTTCTTGTAGTTGGCCACCAGGTTTGCACACATCTCAGGAGGGATTTTGTCCCACTCCTCTTTGCAGATCTTTGGCAACTCGAACCTGACGTTTGGCAACTCGAACCTTCAGCTCCCTCCACAGATTTTCTATGGGATTAAGGTCTGGAGACTGGCTAGGCCACTCCAGGACCTTAATGTGCTTCTTCTTGAGCCACTCCTTTGTTGCCTTGGCTGTGTGTTTTGGGTCATTGTCATGCTGGAATACCCATCCCGACCCATTTTCAATGCCCTGGCTAAGGAAAGGAGGTTCTCACCCAAGATTTGACGGTTCATGGCCCCGTCCATCGTCCCTTTGATGCGGTGAAGTTGTCCTGTCCCCTTAGCAGAAAAACACCCCCAAAGCATAATGTTTCCACCTCCATGTTTGACGGTGGAGATGGTGTTCTTGGGGTCATAGGCAGCATTCCTCCTCCTCCAAACACTGCGAGTTGAGTTGATGCCAAAGAGCTCCATTTTGGTCTCATCTAACCACAACACTTTCACCAGTTGTCCTCTGAATCATTCAGATGTTCATTGGCAAACTTCAGACGGGCATGTATGTGTGCTTTCTTGAGCAGGGGGACCTTGCGGGCGCTGCAGGATTTCAGTCCTTCACGGCGCAGTGTGTTACCAATTGTTTTCTTGGTGACTATGGTCCCAGCTGCCTTGAGATCATTGACAAGATCCTCCCGTGTAGTTCTGGGCTGATTCCTCACCGTTCTCATGATCATTGCAACTCCACGAGGTGAGATCTTGCATGGAGCCCCAGGCCGAGAGAGATTGACAGTTCTTTTGTGTTTCTTCCATTTGCGAATAATCGCACCAACTGTTGTCACCTTCTCACCAAGCTACTTGGCGATGGTCTTGTAGCCCATTCCAGCCTTGTGTAGGTCTACAATCCTGTCCCTGACATTCTTGGAGAGCTCTTTGGTCTTGGCCATGGTGGAAAGTTTGGAATCTGATTGATTGATTGCTTCTGTGGACAGGTGTCTTTTATACAGGTAACAAGCTGAGATTAGGAGCACTCCCTTTACGAGTGTGCTCCTAATCTCAGCTCGTTACCTGTATAAAAGACACCTGGGAGAAAGAAATCTTTCTGATTGAGAGGGGGTCAAATACTTATTTCCCTCATTAAAATGCAAATCAATTTATAACATTTTTGACATGTGTTTTTCTGGATATTTTTGTTGTTATTCTGTCTCTCACGGTTCAAATAAACCTACCATTAAAATTATAGACTGATCCTTTTTGTCAGTGGGCAAACGTACAAAATCAGCAGGGGATCAAATACTTTTTTCCCCCCACTGTACGACTTATCAGTTATGTTGTACAATAGAGAAATCATGCACAGAGTAGCCTAGAATTTCGCAAATCAAGTGAAATATATTAATATGCACGCCACACCCATAGCCAGGTTTCAGCGGAATATCATCTGCGGGGAACAAGAGTGCACAGTTCTCCACTGGTTTTGGCATGGAGCAGCTCAGAAGAATGACATTAGTAGCCGGTAGGGTAGGTAGGAAAGATGTTTAAAAGTATGATAAATACCAGGAAATGCTAACTAAAACAACAATGTGTATACAAACCAGGTATTGGTCTGACGTGTTGGTTAGTAGGCTATTTGTGATGTGCAGTTCAGTCATCATGCCCTGTTTGCATCAGGGGTGGTGTGGGCCTGGGTGGACACAGGTCCATCCAATCAGATTGAGCTGAGAAACAATACATTATTATTCAAAAAATACTCCTCAGTATCCCTTACCCCCACAAAATATCCTAGATCACGTTTTTGTTTTTCTATTAGAAAAGGTGTGATTTATAGTGGTAAACTGAAAAATATATAGGAAAACATTTTTTAAAAACGTAGCAAACAGGATTTTTTTACACAGGGTACCTTTCCTTCGCTGGGCAGGCCACTTGTGATTTTTTTGTTGTTGTAGCAAAATGTGAGTATTCTCCGGTTACCATTACACCACCACATAGGGCAGATGGAAAGACGGCAGTCACACATTTTTATTTAGCTAGGTAAGTCGGTTAAGAATTATTTCTTATTTACACACAGCATGGTGTTAAAGGATAAGCAGTCTATAAACGTGGATATAATAAGCCAGTAGATCCTAATCATGAGAATACAAAAACACAACCGTTAGGCTAATGCACAACTATTACTCCCCGTTGCATAAACGTTTCATGTTTAGCACACAAAGTAACCTGCCACCTAATGTTTAAATGTAACAATGTTTCACATGTTAGTTATATTCTTAGAGATTGCTAACAGCAAGTGAGCTGCAATAAAAATTCAAAATAAATCCACTCACCAGATGATGATCATTTCAAACTTAACTTCATGTAGAAAGTTATTATTGAAAAGGGAGAAGCTAACAAATTAGGAACAACATCTTCTTTGATAACACCTGCTGCAGCCTCTGCAACTAGTCTCCAACAAAAGATTGCTAGCTAGACCGTGGGAAAACTTCTGCTCCTTATTGTACAGTGGCCGGTTGGCCTTTGAGAAGGCAGACGTTACCATACGTTTTTTTTGTAAAAACGGTCCCACCTATTACAAGTCAAAATTTGGTTGGTTGATTAAACTGTCACTCCAAAATGTTGCCCCTAATACAGTTGAATGGCAGATGCCTTCTATCTAGTTTGATTGCCTAGCCAATGGCTTGTCTTAGCTAGATTTATCTCACCGGAGACCACAAAAAAGAATCGTGATTGGATCTTTTTTTTTCTTTCTCTTCAGTGTTAACCTTTCCATTCCAACAGAATCTGAAGAGATTAAATCAGAACATCACTGAAAAGAATGTAATTAGAATTATTGTTATAATTATTTTATAAATCCTTTGGTGTAAAAGGCCCTTTGTTCCCCACTGTGTTTGAGTTAGTAATAATTTGTAGAGTGGCTCTATTCCCTCAGCATGCATTTTGTAACTTCTGAATGTATAAAGAATCCATATGGTGTTCTGAAATATGAACACAGAAATACTGGACATTTTGAACTGATGATTTGACGAAATTACAATCATGGTCTTGAATTTGACTTTTTCGTGGCTCGGTCTTGACTCGGACCGCTTGTCACCCTCCTGGTCTAAGTCTTGACAAAGTCTCCCCCCTAATCCGGTTTTGGACTTTTCTCTCCAGGCTTGGTCTTGAATCGGTCTCGCTTTAGGTGGTCTCGAACACTGCAAGAAATCATAGATAAAGACATTATGGTGGGTGGGTACCTATCAGTAGCAATGAAGGAAAGAATACTAGGAAAGGAAGCTTTTTGTAGTATTTTCCAGTCTTTTGTTGAGTCCCTTGGTTTGGTTCTGACGTGTTCTGTGTCTTTCTGCAGCGTGTGTCCCGACCTCCTGCTGCTGGCCCTGGAGCACAAGGACTACTTTCTGTGTCAGCTCTGCCTGCAGCTCTTCCCAGACATCCCTGAGGTGGTCACGTGTGCCTGCCTCAAAACCTTCATCAGGTCAGTCTAACTCGATAGTGTATGGGGCGTCTTTTGAAACAACCTATACGTTGTGAGTAAGATGCGTTCTGGTGAAGCTCAGGCTAGTGTTTCCTACCAGTGCAGGAGCATGGTTATGTAATTGTTGGCCTAATTGTTGTGCTCTCTTTTGATGGTTGAAGTTTCTATTCATTGTGTACAATGCATAATTTTTCCACCACATTGTGAACCAAGCGGTCTCTTTTGTGGCTGTGTATTGCTTTTTAAATTATGCTTATTTTGAAGTGCTTTATTTCTAGAACTTGTTTTGTTTGAACCATTTCCAGTACTTCCTAGTCTTGTTCCTGTAAATACAATAATTTGTCAACTCATATAAATACCCTGAAATCAGGATTGTTGTTGTAACGGCCGTGTGTCACTCTCCCTCAAGTGTGCCAGACGGCGACGTGGAGATGGTCAGTCTGGAGCCGGACAGCGTGTCCTTCATGGAGGGCCTGGTGGCGGCGGGGGCCCGGGGGGGCCAACAGAACGGCTTCAGCCCGCCTCTGTTTGAGGAGGACAGCTGTGACGCCAACCACCAGCCCAAACCTCCCCAGGATAAGAAGGCCACACTGCAGCTAGAGGCCTGTCCTGTGGGTCTACACAAGGCTGTGCTACTGTATCCTTTTGTATAGTCTGGACAATCATTTCACTGAACACTAATCCATTGCAAGACTACAGTAATATCTGCTTATGGCATTATTGATTGAACAGTGTATTTGATAGACGCACATTGACACACAGAATCATCAATAGTCAGAGGGATTGAACCAACACAAGGCTGTTACTGTATCCTCTCACTATAGGTTTGTTGAGTTGGTTGTTTCGTTGAATTGTTCATTAATGGGGATAGGTAAAATTAAATAACAATTACACATTTCATTGTCAACAGTCGGCTGCAATGCACCATAATGTTTACCTTGCGCTAATATACAGCACCAGTCCATAGAAATGACTCTTAAACCTGTGTGGAGGTGTTATAACTTAACTGTGCTGCTATAGTAATGAGGTCCTGCAGACGCCGTACAGTGACAACTTCCTGCTCCCCCACCTGAAGGACCTCGATACTCAGCAGGTTATTGTGAGTAGATACCTGTGTCTCATCTCCTTGACAATATGCCATCGTTGGATCAATTCCATTTCATTCGTCGATTCGGGAAGTAAATTCCAATTCCAGTCTTTCTCATTGAAGAACAGTAAAATGTGAATATTTGTTTACTTCCTGAATTGACTGAAATTGATTTGGAATTGACTGTAATCCTGCAATATACCATGGTGTTTTTTTTCTATTTACTACCAATTTATGTATTGCAGTTAGCTATGAGGATGCATTGAAAGACTGATGGTTGCATCCTTCTGTTTCCTTTCCTCTTCTAGCTCTTTCTTCAGTACCTCCAGTTTGTCTATTTGAAATATTCCCAAGACGTGTACACACAAACGCCAGGTTTGAGATCGCCCACGATGACACAGGTTGGTACATGGAAGCTTTAAAGTTATACAAAAGGTGAATGCATATAATTATATTTTATAGCATTAACTTAATGTGTGTATTCTGAATTTCCTTTTCTAGATCATTGACTGGGTGTGCTTGTTGTTGGATGCTCATTTTACAGTCTTGGTCATGACTCCTGATGCCAAAGGATTGCTGTCAAATCTCCAAAGCTTTGTCAAGTCCCAGGTATATGCTTGCTCTTTGATCCAAATGATATTTGAGCATTTTTGTCATAATGGTTCCCTTGATAACAACTAGTGTCATTTGTTTGTTTTTATTTCCGTGATAATGAAACCCGTTGAGGCACCCAGGGAGGAATGTTTACCTCTTCAGTGGTTCAAACTGGAAATGCAAGTGTTGCAATTATAAATGCTAGCCGTTTTATGTCAGAACTTCACAAAGGTTTTATGCGTTTTATGACGTTGCTACGAGATCGACGATATTAGGATGAGCACGATGCAAGACTTTGCTGACACACAGAGTATCTGCGCATGTGCACTGGTTCGCTCCACCGTTACAAAACGTGCTAGCTACGGGACCGACCCAGCTCAGGAGTTCAGCCACACGCTTCAACGCTCTTATTTGTTGCAGAAATTGACACACTACTGCTATTTACTTGGTGCATCTACTTCATCTCGCTGACGCACATGCTGTATATGGTTCTTTGTTGTAAGGGTTAGTTTAACGTCTATCCCCATCTATCCATTCCAGGTGAAACTGTTCTCTGAACTGGGGAAGATCGAGAGCAGCCTTCAAGAGCTCCACAAAATGAAGCTGTCGAAGGACATCAGCCAGTACTCCATAGAAGTCATTGAGCTGTTTTAGACTATATTTACAGATTATTTCTAATCAAACTCTGCCGTTGACCTTCTCTCCCCATTTTCTCTCGGTCAGTTGCATCGTTGTGTTCCACTTTGTATTTGGTCCACTACCAAAAGGTCCATGGTTCAACTGCTGTATCATACCTACCTACTGTAGATGCCTACACTGGTCCCAGATCTGCTTGTGCTTTCAACGGTGAGCATAGGAGTTGGCTGAGCAGCGCCCAAACAGATCTGGGATCAGTCTAGTAGATTCCCAGATGTGTAGAGAAAATGATTCTCTAGTTCTGAACTGTGCCATTGATGAGGCCTAGGTCCCTATAGCCATGTGATTTGTATTTGTCTGTATAATCTGAGGGTGTGTGTAGTAGAAATATTTGCTAATATGAATTATGTAAACGATATAGTCCAATGATATTGCAACATTGTATAGATATTTTTAACCTATGAAACATACTGCCCCTTTTATAGGAATATACAAAATACTGACGTGTCTAGAAATGGGACTCAACCTTCCATATGGTTGACAATCTTGTGGTTAAATGTTGTATTTCCTGAAGGCTATTTGGACTGTGAATAACTGTACATCTCCCAATCACATTGTAGTATAGCATGTTTTCTATAGATACAATTTGTGTTGCATTCTAACAAAGTAAATTCTGAATTAATATGACAGTATTTGTATTAAAAATAACCAATGCACAAAATTGTCCTTGTCCCATCATGAATGGTTATATGTATGTCTAAGGTAAGATGACATGATACCATATACAAAAGTTTTGTGGACACCCCTTCAAATTAGTGGATTTGGCTATTTCAGCCGTACCTGTTGCTGACAGGCAGGGGCGCAAGTTAGATTTTAAAAGTGGGGGGGGGGGGGGGGTAATATATACTGCTCAAAAAAATAAAGGGAACACTTAAACAACACAATGTAACTCCAAGTCAATCACACTTCTGTGAAATCAAACTGTCCACTTAGGAAGCAACACTGATTGACAATAAATTTCACATGCTGTTGTGCAAATGGAATAGACAACAGGTGGAAATTATAGGCAATTAGCAAGACACCCCCAATAAAGGAGTGGTTCTGCAGGTGGTAACCACAGACCACTTCTCAGTTCCTATGCTTCCTGGCTGATGTTTTGGTCACTTTTGAATGCTGGCGGTGTTTTCACTCTAGTGGTAGCATGAGACGGAGTCTACAACCCACACAAGTGGCTCAGGTAGTGCAGCTCATCCAGGATGGCACATCAATGCGAGCTGTGGCAAGAAGGTTTGCTGTGTCTGTCAGCGTAGTGTCCAGAGCATGGAGGCGCTACCAGGAGACAGGCCAGTACATCAGGAGATGTGGAGGAGGTCGTAGGAGGGCAACAACCCAGCAGCAGGACCGCTACCTCCGCCTTTGTGCAAGGAGGAGCAGGAGGAGCACTGCCAGAGCCCTGCAAAATGACCTCCAGCAGGCCACAAATGTGCATGTGTCTGCTCAAACGGTCAGAAACAGACTCCATGAGGATGGTATGAGGGCCCGACGTCCACAGGTGGGGGTTGTGCTTACAGCCCAACACCGTGCAGGACGTTTGGCATTTGCCAGAGAACTCCAAGATTGGCAAATTCGCCACTGGCGCCCTGTGCTCTTCACAGATGATAGCAGGTTCACACTGAGCACGTGACAGACGTGACAGAGTCTGGAGACGCCGTGGAGAATGTTCTGCTGCCTGCAACATCCTCCAGCATAACCGGTTTGGCGGTGGGTCAGTCATGGTGTGGGCAGGGGCGAAAATCTGATATCAACTTTGGGGGGGACAATTACATGAAATTTTCTCAAGAGCAATTCCTGAGGGGGACACCAAAAGTAGTGCTGTAACACATAGCCTACATTGTAATATGGTAAATGTATATTGAGGAACCAAATAAATAAGGTGTTTGCCGTACTCCTAACTACCGGTACCCAAAACTACACAACTGCTCACAACAGCAATACCATTGCCTTTAACAAATCTTAGTTCAGTCACCAGTTTAAATTAAGAGTGGGGGTATCCATGGCATTTTCCAATTATGTTCCTATTTTACAAGTAAAAAAAATGGAGAACCTTTCATAATGTTGCCAAACAAAGACTCAACAAACTTACCTGAGACTCCCTGTCTCTGCCAGTCTGTCCCTGCATATCTGTCCCCAACTCTGCTGTCTGTGTGCCATCTGTTGCCTGCTCTGCCTAATGACATCATTGTGAAACATTTCCATTAGAATTTCATTTCTTTCTTATGAACATTTTATCAACTAGTCTTTGAGATATTAGGCTACTAGGGTTCTTACTTTGCGTTTTGGTGTACTGAAAAATACTCTGATGTCCGTCTTTTATTTTTCTGCCATTTTTCTACCTGGCTGGCTGGCTACACACACACACACAGTGTGTAGGTTATTTACAGTAGGAGATGGGCTTCTATCATCTTATCTTTTATCATTCTATTTGGGCTTCGATCTAAAAGGTAGCTAGCAAATTTTAAACGGATTAAAATGACAAGAGTTGACAGCTGTATGAGTTCACCATTTACACAACATATGCTGCAACCTTTTGTAATTTTAATAGTTTGTTTCATATTGGCTGGCTTCCAACAATAGCTGAATTTGCAAAGCTAGCGAGCACCAATTCAGTTTCAGTGGTGTTTGCTATAATCTTTTCTACCCGGGTTAAATAAAATAAATAAATAAAAGTTCCCTTGCGACAATTTAGCTTTTGCAACGAGACCATTAAATATATTTAAGACAATGGTAGAAGAGAATGTAGTTCTGTTCAGTTTGGACTTCAGTTTATCGCTAACCTTATCACAGGGTCTTTGAAGCACTAACTAACATCATCTGCATGCTGATCTCGGAATAAATTGACGATAGCAAAGATTCCATCTTTGACGAGGCCACATAAATGGAATAGGTACTAGCTAGCTTAATAGTTCATATTTGTGCGCTAGCTCTGCATATTCAGCTAGTGTGTGTGCACAATTGACAGGATTAACCTCAGGTTGATCCACCTTGCCTGTGGCTCAAACCATTGTGAGGAAAAGGGTGGGGGGTTCGCAATCTTTTGAAACTTAAAAACGCGCTATTAAGTGTCTATAATCAGCACAATTGCTTTCATTGCGTATTATTAATATTATTTAAATGACATAGTTATGTTTCAGTGATATATTGGGGGGGACAAATCATATTTTTCCCAGGATTTCCGCCCCTGGGTGTGGGGTGGCATTTCTTTAGGGGACCGCACAGCCCTCCATGTGCTCGCCAGAGGTAGCCTGACTGCCATTAGGTACCGAGATGAGATCCTCAGACCCCTTGTGAGACCATATGCTGGTGCGGTTGGCCCTGGGTTCCTCCTAATGCAAGACAATGCTAGACCTCATGTGGCTGGAGTGTGTCAGCAGTTCCTGCAAGAGGAAGGCATTGATGCTATGGACTTGCCCGCCCGTTCCCCAGACCTGAATCCAATTGAGCACATCTGGGACATCATGTCTCGCTCCATCCACCAACGCCACGTTGCACCACAGACTGTCCAGGAGTTGGCGGATGCTTGTTATTTTAGTGTTCCCTTTTTTTTTTAACAGTATATATATATACAAATTTTATAATTTTATAAATATATATATATCACATGCCAATGATAAAACTGTGGGGGACAAAATACAATTTTAGAATGTGGGTCCCACCGTCCCCAATGAAAGTTGGGCCCCTGATGACAGGTGGATAGGATCGAGCCGCAGCCATGCAATCGCCATTGGCGGTAGAATGACCTTACTGAAGAGCTCAGTGACTTTTAATGTGGCACAGTCATAAGATGCCACCTTTCAAACAAGTCAATTTGTCAAATTTATGCCCTGATAGAGCTTCCCCGGTTAACTGTAAGTGCTGTTATTGTAAAGTGGAGACATCTAGGAACAACAGCGGCTTAGCCGCAAAGTGGTAGGCCACAACCTCATAGAACAGGACCGCTGAAGCGGGTAAAAATCATCTGTCCTCTGTTTTAACACTGACTACCAAGTTCCAAACTGCCTCTGGAAGCAACGTCAGCACAAGAACTGTTCGAGAGCTTCATGAAATGGGGTTCCTGCCCCAATGCGTAGTTCCAACTGTAAAGTTTGGTGGAGGAGGAATCATGGTCTGGGGCTCTTTTTCATGGTTTCGGGCTAGGCCCCTTAGTTCCAGTGACGGGAAATCTTAACGTTACATAATAAATCTAATTATATTTTTCACATGCGCCAAATACAGCCTTACAGTGAAATGCTTACTTACAAGCCTTTCAACCAACAATACAGTTTTAAGAAAAAAAAGTGTTAAGTAAAAAATAAAAGTAACAAATAATTAAAGAGCAGCAGTAAAATAACAATAGCGAGGTTGTATACAGGGGGTACCGGTACAGAGTCAATGTGCAGGGGCACCGGTTAGTCAAGGTAATTGAGGTAATATGTACATGTAGGCAGAGTTAAAGTGACTATGAATAGAAAATAAACAGAGAGTAGCAGCAGCATACAAGCCATTTGATTAGCTGTTCAGGAGTCTTATGGCTTGGGGTTAGAAGCTGTTGGGAAGTCTTTTGGACCTAGACTTGGCACTCCGGCACCGCTTGCCGTGCGGTAGCAGAGAGAACAGCCTATGAATGCAATGACATTCTAGACTATTCTGTGCTTTCAACTTTGTGGCAATAGTTTGGGGAAGGCCCTTTCCTGTTTCAGCACGAAAATGCCCCCGTACACAGAACAAGGTCCATACAGAAATGGTTTGTCGAGATCAGTGTGGAAGAACTTGACTGGCCTGCGCAGCACCCTGACCTCAAGCCCATCAAACACCTTTGGGATCAATTGGAACGATGACTGCGAGCCAGGCCTAATCGTCCAACATCAGTGCCCAACCTCACTTATGCTCTTGTGGCTGAATTGGAAGCAGGTCACCGCAGCAATGTTCTAACTTTGTGGAAAGCTTTCCCAGGCTGCTATAGCAGCAAAGGGGGAACAAACTCCATTTTAATGCTCATGCTTTGGAATGAGATGTTCGAAAAGAAGGTGTCCACATACTTTTGGTCATGTAGTGTATGTCATTTAGATATCCACATCAATATTTTTTTGCAATACCGCTAAAGGCTACGTGGAACATGCAACCAGAAAATTAAGTATTTATTTTTGAACACTTGGAGGTGCCCTTTTCCATTGTGTTGTACCGCCTTTTGCATGAAGACCGTAGGTAATATCAAGACATTAATTACATTCAAATTGACGTAACAAATGTTTTGTTGAAAGATTTGGGTATTAAAAGTTGTACCCTTTAGAGGGAAACTTCCAGTTTACATCGTCAAAAGAAATCGTTGTCGGCAGGATTCGAACCTGCGCGGGAAGATCCCAATGGATTTCTAGTCCATCGCCTTAACCACTCGGCCACGACAACTTGATACTGTATACAATAAATTACTACCAATTTAACCCATACCCATGTTAAACCTGCTATCATTTATCGTTTTTAAGACCGTTAGCTATTTTTTGAACGACCGTTCACTTTGCTGGCTGCTTCTATTGAAAATGTAGCTATAACATCGAAATAATTAGACTTCTTCCTGCTGGAGTTAATAAAGCAATGTGCTTGCTTTAAAGAGAAAAGCCTTGGCATAGACAAACTACAGAGAGCAGGCACCAGTACACCAGACGTATTAGGCCTGATCTAAATAGGCTACATTTGAGAGCATAAACCATAGACCGTAATTAAACATAATGTAGCTAGACCCTATCATAAGAGAGGGATTTAGGAACCATTGCAGCAACAAAGAGAAAAAAAGAAACAATGTTGCACCACAACTGCGACATTGGTAGGTTATGTCACCATCATCCCATGGTGATGGACCTATTCGGGTGTTCTTCGTTCTGATCCAGAATGTTGAATGACCTCTTCATAATATCCGCTGTGTGCATCAATATTTTTTTAAATAAATGCATACAATTATCCAATGCAATACACAATATATTATGAGTATTTTTTGCCATTAAAATAAGTTTATTGAATAACCCCACTCATTAGCAAAATTACAAATGGAGTGTCTTTGATAATAGCAACAAATCAACTGCCAATACCTACATGATTTAAATGTTGACATATAGTGAACTTCTCCCTAATATGTGCTGTAACTCTGGAACTGACTTAACAACAACTTGGTTTCATGATTCTGATCTTTCCTGTGTCTGACTACATATGCTTGCCTACATTCTGGCTAGAACGACGACGTCAGCTGCAAATTGACAACGCTGTTACATTGTAATAAGTCCATGTTTTCTTGATTTGTATGAATTGACATGACAAGTGAACGTAAATAAACAATCGTGGAGGCATCACGTTTGCATGGATAACACATTTTATGAACTAAATGCGTCTACTGTAGAATAGTAGTCACGTGACCTCCATACAGGGCCTGCTGTCTGTTTTCAGTGGAGGGAGAGATCCGAAGAAAAATGGCGACTGCAGGCGACCTAAAGCGGGACGCCGGCCATTCTATTTGAACTTTCTACTAAAAATTGAGCCCGGGGCTTGGTGGGGCTAATTGAGACTATCGCGACGTTGGTTAGGGTTTCCGAGGGTGCCCGTTTTTTCGGGTTTGCGTGGACTAGTCGCGCGCTAAAATTGAAATAAAAAATAATACATCTGCTACAATGCGAGGGAGAAGAGGAAGGCCGCCTAAACAGGCAGCGGAGATGCAAGAGGTTTCCCCTGGGCCAGTTCGCGGTTCGAGAGGTAGAGGGAGAGGTAGCCGTGGTAGGGGAAGGGGCCGAGGACGTGGCCGCGGACGAGGTTCGGTGGTGGATACCGGTGATACAGAAATTCATCGGAGAGAAAACTACCATTCGTCCAGGGGCCGGGGGAAAGTTGGAGCAGCGACGACATCGCGGGGCAGAGGAAGAGGCAGGGGTTCGAGAGGCGGTCGCGGCAGCAGGGGGAGACCGCCACTGTGCAAGGTGGTCTACGATGACAATAGCGACGAGGAAGAGGATAATATTAGTTTGAGGTCGGAGGAAGACGAACTTTTACACGAGAATCCCTCAGACTACGAAGAGGAGGCCGTGGACAATGAGTCCGATTTTCTGGAAGAATTACCAGAGGAGGATGATGCTAGCTACTGTACAGAGAGCAGCTTTCGGAGCCATGATAGCACGCACGGCAGCACTCCAGGTACGTTTGCTTGCAATTTAGAAGCATTTTTCAAATGCACGCCAAAGTGTTACCGTTTTTATTTAGCACATTTGGTAAGCAAGCTGCATTGTTCAAAATGGAGATTGCACTCATAAACAGGCCTTTGTTTAGGAGCTCCAGTGATCGTTTGCTAGTTCCCGCACAGTGAACACTACTGTCGCCTCGCATGTTTTCTGTTATAAAAAAATCTGCAACTTTCGGCAAAAATTAACACGCATTTGACGATGGGGATTATTGTAAACACGGAATTGTTCATTTGCATAATTGCACTATTTTGCATACAACATTATTTGCCGAGGCGTTAGTTAAAGATAAATATTTAGCTACTTTCCATTCATTAATTTAGCAATACCCGTCAACAAGCATGCCATGCTGCACTATCTGCCTACAAAATTTCACGTTCAGATTTATACCATTTGTTTTATTACTGCGCGTGCGTTTTTGATACTTTGTCGCGTTGCCTTGCACGGCATGAATATACCTTTATACAGTTCCTGTAGTAGATGTAAACAATAAATGCGCAGTTTAATCAACTACTTGTAATTTATCCCCCTCCCTTAAATTAAACCGTTTTTTTCCCTTCAGAAAATCAAGTGTTGCGATATATTTCGCGAGATTGTGGTCAAATCAGGTTGACAAGGACATCATCGCAAGGCCCTTTTGTTTTGAAAAGAGGCGCTCTAATTTCACCTGTTGCAGCTTTAACTCATTATAATATCACGTACTAAATTGTACGGTAACCATAGCAAAGCCAATCTATCAATGTAAACGAGCAAGAGCAAAGGCAAACTCCTTTGAAAAATAATTGTTGAACTGTAAAGTCAATAGTTTTGTTCTTGCATAATGTCTAATCATTCATGTACTTTGGACTTCGCATAGTCAGTTTTCAAGCCATTTATGGAATATTAAGGAACCGTTTTGTAATTCAATGCAGAATTATATTTCCATAAAATGATAGATTTATTGATATGGTATTCATCCTAAAATGTCTTTATATTATTCATAACTTGCCCCACATCTCATAAGCACAGATGTGTACAGCTTAGACAACATTGGTATTTCTTGAATCATAATTCTGTCTCTCCATTGCACCCCAGTGACTGATTAGGCAAATAACCTCCTACCCCAAATAGGCTCGCTTACCATGTGAATATGGCTGAATTGTGCAGAGTGGTTTATGTGCCTTTCATCTGACCTATAATCACACACACTCATTTTTATCACACTGAGTCACAAATACATGCTTACACATACACACTCTGTGAGACTCTGTGCATAGGGCCTGGGAGGAATGAAGGCAGAGGTTTTTGCTCAGGGGAGAGGTGCTTGTTGGTCATTTTAATGTCACCTCGTCTATGTCTACACCCTGTCTAATGTTTGAAATCTAATTTCAAACTACAGTATGTTAGTTGTTATACCTAACTACTCCAGCTGATATCAGAGGGTGTGGATCCATGTTTCAGATTCTGAACTTGATCAGGGCCCATATTCATAAAAAGTGCTGATCTAGGATCAGTTTAGCCTTTTCGATCATAATGAATAAGATTACATGGACAGGGGGAGCTGACCCTAGGTCAGCACCCAATGAGTGAAGGAAGGCCAAATTCTCCACTGCACGGGGTATACTCAAGTACCAGGTGCTAAGGTTGGCTTATTTACATTTTTAAGACTTGATTTAAAAAAAAATGTACTGAGTAAATCTAAAGTTCTCTTTCCAAAGGGAGAAATTCTGTTTATAGAAGAGATTCAGAGTTGATATACACCGTGGGATTTATGGAAGGGTAAAAAAATACAAGTTGGTTATAACCAATAGGCTATACTTAAAAGTTGATACAAGGAAAGTAATGCACACATTCACAGAGCTGTTATCAATCAATAAACAGTAACAAAATAGTTACACACTCAAATGTGTTGAATAAGAAGCCCTGCCTGTTTCATAGAAACATTGACAGCCGTTATGGTTGATGGAAATTGTGCTGCCTGCTTTGGCTCATTCGGTATGCATCTAGCTTTGTCTTTGTTTCTTCACCGGTCTTGTTGTGTTCCTCAGTCCAGCACTCAGTATTGAAGGGCCTTTTTTTCTTGACCCCATTTTATGTCTCTTGATTGATTTGAATTCTTTACATAATTTATATCTCTCTCTCTCCATCCCTCTCTGTCTCAGGCCGGAGGGGCAGACGCCCGCACCGGCCCCGCTCGCCCATCTTCGAGGCCAAGGAGGTGCCCCCCCTGGAGCTGCCCAAGTCCTCAGAGGACCTTTTGGTGCCGGCCAATCAGCTCCTCAACATCTCGGCCGTCTATGAGGTGCTGCGCAACTTCGGCTCGGTCCTGCGCCTCTCGCCGTTCCGGTTTGAGGACTTTTGTGCGGCGCTGGCGGGCCAGGAGCAGTGCACCCTGCTGGCTGAGACACACACCGCCTTACTCAAGGCCATCCTGCGCGAGGAGGACACGTCCAACACCACGTTCGGTCCTGCTGACCTCAAGGACAGCGTCAACTCTACGCTCTACTTCATCGACGGCATGACCTGGCCCGAGATAGTGCGCGCCTACTGCGAGAGTGACCCTGAGTACCGCCAGGTGCTCCCTTTACTGGAGGGCGAGGAGTACCCCTACGAGCCCCTCGAGAGCAAAATTAAGGTCCTTCAATTCCTCGTGGACCAGTTCCTGGCCACTAACCTGGCTAGAGAAGAGTTGATGTCGGAGGGGGTGGTGGCGTATGACGACCACTGCAGGGTGTGCCACCGGCTGGGGGACCTCCTCTGCTGTGAGACGTGCTCGGCCGTCTACCACCTGGAGTGCGTGAAGCCGCCGCTGGTGGAGGTACCCGAGGACGAGTGGCAGTGCGAGGTGTGCGTGGCACACAAGGTGCCCGGCGTGGTGGACTGTGTGACGGAGGCGCAGAAGAGCCGGCCATACATCCGCCAGCTGCCAATCGGCTATGACCGTCACCGCCGCAAGTACTGGTTCCTGGACCGCCGCATCGTGGTGTAAGTAGACAACGACAAACAGACGTTCACTCACTCCAAAATTATACTCAACAAAAATAGAAACGCATTTTACTGAGTTACAGTTCATATAAGGAAATCAGGCAATTTAAATAAATTCATTAGGCCCTAATCTATTGATTTCAAAATGAGTTTTTCCCCACAAAAGGGCTTTGTTACAGACAGAAATCCTCCTCAGTATCATCAGCTGTCCGGATGGCTGGTCTCAGACGATCCCACTGGTGAAGAAGCCAGATGTGGAGGTCCTGGGCTGGTGTGGTTACAATGATCTGAGGTTGTGAGGCCGGTTGGACATACTGCCAAATTCTCTAAAATGACTTTGGAGGTGGCTTATGGTAGAGAAATTAACATTAAATTCTCTGTCAACAGCTCTGGGGGACATTCCTGTAGTTAGCATGACAATTGCACACTCCCTCAAAACTGGAGACCTCTGTTGCATTGTGTTGTGTGACACAACTTCACATTTTTGAGGCCTTTTTATTGTTCCCAGCACAAGGTGCACCGGTGTAATTACCATGCTGTTTAATCAGCTTCTTGATATGCCACACCTGTCAGGTGGATGATTATCTTGGCAAAGGAGAAATGCTCACTAATAGGGATATAACAAATTTGTGCACAACATTTGATAGAAATAAGATATTTGTGGGTATGGAACATTTGAGATCTTTTATTTCACCTCATGAAACTAACACTTCACGTGGGAGATTTCCTTCCCGGTTTCAACTGTACCGGGCAAATGGCAGACAGTGTGTATGTTTCAGCATGATACTGCACGGCCCCGTGTCGCAAGTATCTGTACACAATTCCTGGAAGCTGAAAATGTCCCAGCCTGCATACTCACTGGACATGTCACCCATTTGAGCATGTTTGGGATACTCTGGATCGATGTGTGTTCCAGTTCCCACCAATATCCATTAACTTGGTACAGCCATTGAAGAGGAGTGGTGATCACACCAGATACTGACTGGCTTTCTGATCCACGCTCCTACCTTTTTTTGAAGGTATCTGTGACAAACAGATGCATGTCTGTATTCACAGTCATGTGACAACTATAGATTAGGGCCCCGAGAGGAATCTCTTTGACAGTTCTATAGGGCCTTTCAATTGACTGATTTTCTTATGAACTGTAACTCAGTAAAATCGTAGAAATTGTTGCATGTTGCATTTATATCTTTGTTCAGTGGAATAAATAGTTATTACAATTTCCTATTCTACCTGGCAGATAATTATGTCTGTTCTAGACAATACATTAATATCTGAATATTCTGTAATGTTATCTCTCCATGGACATCCCTTCTCAAGCAGTTGATTAGTTTGATCAGGTGTGATAGGACCAAAATATGCAATTGCTACGGGCCTTGGAGGAACGGATTGGGAAACACGGGGTTATGTGGAGGGATGGGATGATGGGCTAGAGCTGTTGTCTCACCTGTGGCTGTTGTGCAGGACTGGGCCTGGTCTATAATGTCCCTGCCTACCGACGCCTTCTCAGTCTTTGAAAGGATGCTGTTGTGTAAACTGTTTGCTGTCCTGACACTAGGAGGAACATAAAAACCGTTGTCATCACACTGTAAAATGAAGACCGCGATACTAAACGGAGTATAGTGTCCGAACTCCTTTTTAAACGGAAAGGATGAGTGTTGAAGGCAACTGCTAATGGCTGCCCCGGTCTTTCTATTGAAAGGTCCTTTGGAGGAAGAATGTGGGGCCTATATTTGACACTTTTATCTAAACCAGTGTTTCCTAGGTAGCCTAGCTGTTAGAGGGTTGGGCCAGTAACTGAAGTGTCCCTGGTTTGAATACCCGAGCCGACAAGGTGAAAAATCTGTCTGTGCCCTTGAGCAAGGCACTTAACCCTAATTTGCTCCAGGGGTGACGTACTACTATGGTTGACCCTTTACCTGGTCCTGGGGACATTTTTAGTTTTTGGCCTTGCGCTACACAGCTGATTCAAAGGATCACCTCATCAAGCTTTGAGGATTTCAATCAGGTGTGTAGGCCAAAACAAAAATGTGCACCACTTTGGGTCCCCTGGAACAGAGTTAAGAAACATTGATCTAAACGTGATTTACACATTTTTACAGATTGGTGTTTACCTTCTGGGTATCTCAGCCTGTCGAACCTCCAACAGTGCTCTTAGGTCAGCTACAGGATGAAGACATTTTTGGGGAGAAGACATGCAACTTCTATGAGACATGCTACATGTATAATGGCAACATTTGGCAGTGCTGACAAAGATTGGGCCAGGATCGATTTGCCATTCTACCCTATAGGCAAGCAACGGGGACTTGAATTTGATGGACACTGCTGATGGGAGCCAGTGGACAGTGTGAAGGAGTTTTTTTATACAGTCTGGTAGGGGACCACAATGGAGTTGTTAACTGTGACAGAGATCTTGGAGCAGGCAGGCCTGTTGAGCTTGAGGTGGTGGGTTAGCATCCAATAACTCTGTGTGATTGGGAAAGTCTCAGCAACACTTAAGTCAGGTCCCAAATCGCTCCCTACCTCTCCCCTTGGCCCTAACCATTTGTTTCTGCAGACCAATAACGTGTGCAATCCATCATTGCACTGCTTATAGTCTACCTGCCCAGACCCTACAGGTCTGCAAACATGAAGAGGTTAGGGCCATGGGGGACGGAGCGATTTAGGACTGGCTTTACAAAGCATTTAGTTCTAACTTTCTTGCCTGTTCTTTGAGATGTCTTGGGTTTTTAATCCAGTGGACAATGACATAATATACATTGCTCTGACATAACCATAAAGTACATGTTAGGACTAGTACCACAGAATATGTTGACATGTAGTAAATGAGCAGCCAATTGGTAGAGATGATCTTTAGCTGACCAGCCATCCTGCCTTGTGTAGGAGTCCTGGAGGTATTGCTATAAGCTGGCTACAAGGCTCAAAGGTGTCTCCATTTTAGCATATCTCCCACTGACAAATGTAGCTGGTTAGCTAGCTAGGATCATTCTATTAGCTTAGCTAACATTGCATTAATGAAATAAGCATTTGTTAGCCAACTAGCTAGCTAGCAAGTTAGGTTGAAAGAGTTGTTTATATGTGGGCTAAAAACAAGCTTTTACATTCGTTCATTTAGCTATACAAGCAAGCTAAAACTGCACACCTCTGAGAAGAAGCCATGTCGACCAGCCGAGAGCATATTATGCTAGCTAGCTAGCTGATTCAAGGGTGAGGGAGGGTAAGCCGAGAGACATTCGCACAAGCGCAGCCATCTACACAGGAGTGTTCGCAACTAGCTAACAGGCTTGCGGCTAATGCAGCAATCGCTATGCTAATGCTGAAACAGCTCTTGCCATTCCACCATGTTGCTAAAGTTACACAACACTAGCTAGCTAGCCAGCCCTGACAGAAGCGCCAAACAATCAGTAATATAAACTCAGCAACTACAAAAAACATCCTCTCACTGTGAACTGCGTTTATTTTCAGCAAATTTAACATGTGTAAATATTTGTATGAACTTAACAAGATTCAACAACTGAGACATAAACTGAACAAGTTCCACAGACATGTGACTAACAGAAATTGAATAATGTGTCTGAAAAAAGGGCGGGTCAAAATCAAAAGTAACAGTCAGTATCTGTGTGGCCACCAGCTACGTTAAGTACTGCAGTGCATCTCCTCCTCATGGACTGCACCAGATTTGCCTGTTCTTGCTGTGAGATGTTACCCCACTCTTCCACCAAGGCACCTGTAAGGTCCCGGACATTTCTGGGGGGAATGTCCCAAGCCCTCACCCTCCTATCAAACAGGTCCTAGACGTGCTCAATGGGATTGAGATCCGGGCTCTTCGCTGGCCATGGCAGAACACTGACATTCCTTTCTGGCAGGAAATCACGCACAGAACGAGCACTATGGCTGGTGGCATTGTCATGCTGGAGGGTCATGTTAGGAGGAGCCTGCAGGAAGGGTACCACATGAGAGAGGAGGATGTCTTCCCTGTAACGCACAGCATTGAGACTGCCTGCAATGACGACAAGCTCAGTCCGATGATGCTGTGACACACCGCCCCAGACCATGACGGACCCTCCACCTCCAAATCGATCCCGCTCCAGAGTACAGGCCTCTGTGTAACGCTCATTCCTTCGACGATAAACGCGAATCCGACCATCACCCCTGGTGAGACAAAACCGCAACTCGTCAGCGAAGAGCACTTTTTGCCAGTCCTGTCTGGTCCAGCAACGGTGGGTTTGTGCCCATAGGCGACGTTGTTGCCGGTGATGTCTGCCTTACAACAGGCCTACAAGCCCTCAGTCCAGCGTCTCACAGCCTATTGCGGACAGTCTGAGCACTGATGGAGGGATTGTGTGTTCATGGTGTAACTCGGGCAGTTGTTGTTGCTATCCTGTACCTGTCCCGCAGGTGTGATGTTCGGATGTACCAATCCTGTGCAGGTGTTGTTACACGTGGTCTGCAACTGCGAGGACGATCAGCTGTCCGTCCCGTCTCCCTGTAGCGCTGTCTTAGGTGTCTCACAGTACGGACATTGCAATTTATTGCCCTGGCCACATCTGCAGTCCTCAGGCCTCCTTGCAGCATGCCTAAGGCACGTTCACGCAGATGAGCAGGGACCCTGGGCATCTTTCTTTTGGTGTTTTTCAGAGTCAGTAGAAAGGCCTATTTAGTGTCCTAAGTTTTCATAACTGTGACCTTAATTGCCTACTGTCTGGAAGCTGTTAGTGTCTTAACAACCGTTCCACAGGTGCATGTTCATTATTGTTGTTACAGTGTCAATTTCAATCAGGCACCGACGTTATCCACCTAAGAAACACGGATAACCCTGAATCAAAATTTAAGCAGAAGCGTGAGCAATTGAGCAACCCGCGATCATGTTCAAGCTGTGAGCTTTGTTTACATGACAGATGGCAATTATTGATTTTATTGAAACGTTTACATTAATATTTTAGTCATTTAGCAGACGCTTTCATCCAGAGCGACTTACATCACTTGTTTAGCTTCTCTGGTAAGGTATAGAAAGGCCAATGCCTCACTTGTTTGAAGGATAAGGACAATGTCAACACACAAATGTTAGTAAGCGATAGCATATAAGCCAGCTATTAAGCACTAGTCACAGATGGTGTGTTAGCAGACTCCTTTAACCTGAGAGGAGAGTGCCACACACTCATGTACACACACACACACCTACACCTGAACAGAGGGATTCGGGGATAGCCTTCACTGTCTCATCCCACTCAAGAAAGTGGCTTTCACCGGATGCAGTGTAATCGATCTTCACCATCCCCATGGAGAGAGAGAGAGAATGTGTGTGTGTCTCGAGTGGGTGGTTGCATCCTGAGAGGATGCTGACTAGATTGTTGGAATACTGCCTAAGGCTAGTGAGACCCAGGCCTAGACCGTGCTGTGCACAAAGCTGTCAAATGTGTCACTTTGTTGATATTTGATGTGGGCCTATGTCTTATGCATGCCTGGAGCACTCAAAGGTCTTACAACTTTCATTTCCCTATAATCATGTTTTCCTTGATTGCAGCTAAGTCGATGTTAAAACTTAAAGCGCAATTCCACCACTTCTCAACCTCATTTTCATTGTCTCCAGCACAATACCAGTGTCTACATACAGTGTATGTGAAAACTGCGCATTTCTACGTTCTACCCGATGACGTAATCAAAAGATTAAACATTTTACAAACGGTGATTTTCTAACACTATGAGATTCACGGTGACGTGGAGCAAGAAAATAGCTTCCCTCTGGCTAGAAACCCGTTGCAGGTTTTGAAAATCAGTTTTTCTTACTTTTAATCCTACCCCAGAGAAGCATTTTTTTAGGACCTTTCTTCTTATCTTTGCAACCACAGATCATAGAAACATGCCGTTTTCACATATCTAGACACCGGTATGGTGCTGGAGATAATGAATATTAGTTTGTAAAGTGGCGGAATGGCCCTTTTTAAGGAGAACTGGCACTATAGAAGACACGTGTATTAAATAGTTGTCAGTACTATGTCCTTACAATGGACAATTTACAATAGAAGGTGTCTGCTTAAATGTTCTTCATTCTAAATCAATTAATCAAAGACATCGAACTTTCTCCATCCTGTCTTTTTCTCTTATTCTATCCCTCTGTCTCCCTACTCTCATGTTCTCTCTTTCCCTGTCCCCTCCATCTCCCTCTTATCTCTCTCCCCTCCTCTTTTTCTCTCCACAACCCTCCACCCCTGTCTCGCTCCCTTCCTCCACGCCAGTGAGGAGGACGGCGAGCAGGAGGACAAGACCATCTGGTACTACAGCACCAAGGTGCAGCTGGCTGAGCTGATCGACTGCCTGGACAAGGGCTACTGGGAGGCCCACCTGTACGCCACGCTGGAGGAGATCAGGGACGAGGTGCACACGCACATGGACATCACCGAGGAGCTCACCAACAAGGCCCGCGGCGTCAACAAGTGCTTCCTCACCGCCGCCAACGGTAAGAGATGTGGACACATTCAGATAGGGCACGTTTGTTCATCATAACCGATATCTATCTGACATGTAGAATACAGATCTCTATTAAGGACATTTCTGCAACGTTTACCTACTGAACGAGGCCTAGGGTGTGCACACACACACACAGGTTTTGGGATTTTTTTCATATTTTGTTCTAGGACTGGTATTGTCATTTCAGAAGAATGTTTTAGCAGTTGTTTGCGTAGTTATTTATTATTAAACTACCGGTATGACACACTGACAACTTGCCTATTGAATGCAGCTCTCTGTACGCTGTTCGATAACTAACTTATAAATGCCCTATCATAGTACACATCCTATTGTTTCCTTCCTTTTGAAGTCTATCCTTGTGTTACTATCATTGGAAGGGTGAAAGCTTTGCATTGAATCTATTGAGACCCCAGGGAATTTTGAGCACAGTTTGGTAGGCTAAAGCTGTTATGTATTTGTTTTCCCATTGTAAAGTAAGTTTGGGCTTTTTCTTCAAATAAGACAGTTTTGTGCGTATCCTAAATGGCACCCTATTCCCTATGTAGTGCACTACTTTTGACCAGGCCCCATAGGACTCTGGTCAAAAGAAGTGCACTAGAAAGAGAATGGGGTGCCATTTGGGATGCACACTTAGTCAAGAGCGGGTACTTCCAGTAAGGAGTGTTTGACTCTGACAAATAAAATCAATGATTAGTTGTTTGGCTGTTTCCTTCAGTCATTGGTTGTTCTGGCTGTTTCCATCAGTCATTGGTTGTTCTGGCTGTTTTCATCAGTCATTGGTTGTTCTGGCTGTTTCCATCAGTCATTGGTTGTTCTGGCTGTTTTCATCAGTCATTGGTTGTTTGGCTGTTTCCATCAGTCATTGGTTGTTCTGGCTGTTTTCATCAGTCATTGGTTGTTCTGGCTGTTTCCATCAGTCATTGGTTGTTCTGGCTGTTTCCATCAGTCATTGGTTGTTCTGGCTGTTTCCATCAGTCATTGGTTGTTCTGGCTGTTTCCATCAGTCATTGGTTGTTCTGGCTGTTTCCATCAGTCATTGGTTGTTTGGCTGTTTCCTTCAGTCATTGGTTGTTTGGCTGTTTCCATCAGTCATTGGTTTTGCCTCTTGACAATGCTCAGTGGTTTGGAGAGAACTTCTAGTCTACTACTCGATTCCTCTTTCAGTTATTCTCCTATGGTGAATGAATGGTGTTAAAGAGATGAGCAAACACTTACTCTGGGTGTGTCCCAAAATGGAAAATGTAGTGCACTACTTTTGACCAGGGCCCATAGGGTGCCTTTTGGGACGCACTACTCTCTGTCTCTTGATGTTTGTGATATTCATCATTGGCATCATTTCCTCTGTTTGGTTGGTTCCAACGAGGCTGCCGATTTGCCTCATACCCACGGCTGCACCTCACAATGTTGTCGGTCTCTGAGTTGGTAACGTGAGGGCACTGATCAGCACGGCAGCATACACACACGCACACACACATTTCAGATCCATGGTATTGGGTGTGTGTGTATGGGTTTTACAGTTATGACTCATGCAAGTCGTGCACATTAGCATTTTGTGTGCGTGTGTGTGTCTGCACGTTTGCATATGTTAGGAGGGATGTGCACATGCACATCATGTAAGGCTATAGATATAGTAGTCCATGTATGGTAGTGTTGTTGGTCATTTTTTAGTTTTTTAAACAACTAATTGACCATGTCAGTTCAATTATTTGAATTCTATTTCGTTCAGTTGTTTTCTGTGAGCTCAATGTGCACATGTAAGGTTGTGTATTTATTTTCTTAGTCAACCTTGTGTTCTGTTTCGTTGTGTTCTTGAAGGTAGCCCTGTCTTTCATTTTTGTTCATTGATTTCACCTGTGTTAGTTACTCACCTGGTCTCATCAGCTCCTTATTTAGTTCAGTTCATTCTGTTTGTGCCTTTGTGAGGTATTGTTCGTATTGACTCTACTGAGCCTTTTCCTGGCTCGTTTGTGAGAACCAGTTATAGGCTTCAGTCCTAGTTTTGAGTCACCTGCCTGTTTGCCTACCTGTGTATGACCACTGCCTACCTGTGTATGACCACTGCCTGCCTGTGTATGACCACCTGCTGCCTGTGTATGACCACTGCCTGCCTGTGTATGACCACTGCCTGCCTGTGTATGACCACTGCCTGCCTGTGTATGACCACTGCCTGCCTGTGTATGACCACTGCCTGCCTGTGTATGACCACTGCCTGCCTGTGTATGACCACTGCCTGCCTGTGTATGACCACTGCCTGCCTGTGTATGACCACTGCCTGCCTGTGTATGACCACCTGCTGCCTGTGTATGACCACCTGCTGCCTGTGTATGACCACCTGCTGCCTGTGTATGACCACCTGCTGCCTGTGTATGACCACCTGCTGCCTGTGTATGACCACCTGCTGCCTGTGTATGACCACCTGCTGCCTGTGTATGACCACCTGCTGCCTGTGTATGACCACTGCCTACCTGTGACCATAATTCCTGTCTTCTGCGACGGCGAAATCAACACCTGCCTCGCTCTGCGCGTGAATCTACACCTTTTTCTCCCTGAGTATTCATTACAGCACATTGTGCTGCAGTTTCTCCAGAGATAAATCACATCATGCCCGAACTGTGCGCTGTAGTAGGGAGTTGTAGTTTCCAACAGGCCAATGTTCTACATAGTTTAGCGCAGAAAAAAATTATAATTAACTACGTTGACCATAATCCATTGCACTACTACTTCTGTCCGGTCTGTTTCTTTTACCCGTGCTACGGAGAGACGGAAGAATGCACAATCAAGAGGGGATACATAGAGAGGAGTTTCTTCAAGGTATCTCTACCTGAAAATACATGATCTAAGTGATTGATAGTTGGTATTCAGCAGTCATAAAAGTATGCCTTATTTACTTTGAAGAACTATTAAAATAATGATTTTGTCAGGTATAGGTAGCAGCTTTATAGAGATGAGATGATGACTTTGAATTAAATAATACATTTGTCAAATAAAACAAATGTAATCTACACACCAACTGAAATATTTTATTAAAGTAAAGTAATGTGAACAAAGAATGGTTAATAAGTGATGGGCAGTCACTACCAATGTGGGACTTTTATTCATTGTTTAATTCTCTGTTGTTACACAATTCAACCCACATAGTGCATTTAATGTTTAAAAAAATAATTGAAACCGAAATTAAAATCGTAATTATTTTTTGATAATCGAACCGACACGACCTCAAAAAGCACTAATGTATGTGACTATCATACCGCTATCCATCTCCCCTGCTTCTGTCAGATTATCATTGTGGATTTACCCTGCCTTCCCAAAGCAAAATCCTAAATATTTCCACACCTCTCATATTTGGGTAAGTAGGCCCTAATCAGTGGGCCAGTGGCAGGTTGGCTGGCTGGTTGTGTTTAAGTGCCTCTATCTCCTCCTGTGCTGGCTTGTCCTGGCTGTAGGCTCTGGGGGCTGTGGCACTGCTCCAGCAGGCTTCACTGGGAGGAGGTCCAAGATGGCAGGACTGAATGCCTCTGAGGCAGAGAGAGAGGGAGAGATGGTCAGATAGAGAGTCATTGGTGGGTGGGGGGGGTTGAGGAACAGTGGAAGAATATGGAGGCAAAAGGTCAAAAAGGGGGAGGAGAGATAAAGGTGACAAAGAAAGAGAGGGAGCTGGAAGACGAGGAGGGACATGGCTGTGCTGGGTGTCCTCCTGTCTTCTATACGTAGCTAAGTTAGCCAAGACAGTCCAGCTGAGCCAAAGGTCCCTGGTTCTGAGAGTGTGAGGGGCTCCATTGTCTAACACCAGAGAGCCTGCCAATGACTCCTCCTCTGCCCCCTCCCCCTCTATCTATCTCTCTCTTTATCCTGCTCTCTCTCTTTCTCTCTCTCTACCCCTATTTCTCTCATATCTCCTTCTTCCTCCCCCCCTAAGTGAATACTACTCAGGCATGTTGAAGGGCCATAGGAACCAGTACCCATTCCATGACATAACTTTACTCTCCAGTCCCAGTTTGGCTGGGCTCCTAACTGTTTCCTCCTCTCCTTCATGACAACTGATCTGATTTAAAGAACAAATGGGATGGTTGAATGTGAAAGGGTGTTAAGGCTATCCAATCCTTTTACCTGTAATTGGTCTCGAGGTGACAACAATAATAGGCTATGTATGCTATGTATGCTATTGCTGAGTCTTTTTAGATTGGGACTTGTATCTGTAGTCTGGTCCTAGATCTGTTTATGTTTGACATGGCAATAACCGTAGGACTTTGTTGTAGAGTATATACAGATGTGGGACCAGGCTATTGTAACTGTACAATTGTGATGGACTCGGATACAGACTGAGATCCAGTTCTCTGTTGGTGTGCCTCCCATTGAGAATGAATGGTTTGAAATCTCACCAGTGAGTCTACTTACGACCCGCTCCTGCACACACACTGTGGAAATCACATTATGTCTGAAAGAGTCTTTTACACACTTTGTCTACGTGCGTGTGAGAGAGAAACGCCACACACACCACCCTAAGACACTGGCATCAGGAGAGTGATGACAGATCCCAGATTGGGCCCCCTAAGAAGACACTTGAGGCTGCTGTCAAGGCTTCTCCACCGCCCACACACACGCTCTCCGGCGACAAATGACAGAGGAAGTAGGCTATCGTTGATGCCCGAAACGACCCGTTTCTCTTTGTCACCATGAAATAACCTGCTTCGTCACAGAGTACGATTTAAAGTTCTCCCCATGTGGTCCTGCGATAGAGTGGAAGTCACACATTAATACAGGCTCTTTTCTTTGCTTTACCGCATTGAGCAGTTGTCTAAACCGTGACAAGTTCTCGCTATGCGGCTATCATTTCAGATAAGTGTCATTTTGAGGCGGTGTTCAATTCAAAGCACAGCTGGGTGCTAATGTGCTCATTCCCAGACAGACGACGTGGCCGTTCCTATGGTATATCCCAGAGAGAAGCACAGGTAGCGGCAGGCTTTCAAGCATAGGTTTGAATGTTTCATTCATCTGGCAGAGTTGCGCCGTGGTCAAATCAGAAGATGTATCGATTTAAGCGTACTCTGTTAGTGTGGGATAAAGCTTTAGCGAATGCATAGGCTGGCTGACTACACACACACCATCGCTTGCTGGCAAGAGCATGAAGAATGCTCTGAGTTAGAACTGTTTTATAGGCTAGTCAATAAAACCGTAGTTTATGCTCAGACCGTATGAGACAGTCAAGGTGTAGCTCGGGTGCATAACTCGGCGCCTTGATTTCTGCAGTCCTGCTGGTTTCAATTTCTACCTGACGTATCACCGTAGCTCAGATTTCATTGTGTTGTCCTTGATCGCGTTTAGTCTATATACTACTAGTTATTTGATATTTCTGGCTGAACGTTTTTTCAAGATTTTTAGTTTTCCCACAATTAAACATTCTGACATAGGATAATATGTGTTTTAATTGTCTAATCAATGAAATGACTCAATCAATCGGTGTCCTCTCCCTTCTCCAGAGGAGATCCTGAACCGGCTGAGGGCCAAGCAGGAGCAGGAGCTGGAGGAGGTGAAGCGCCGGGCGGCAGAGGAGAGAGAGAAGGCGGAGGCGCAGAAAACTCTCCGGAAGGAGGAGGAGACGGAGGGGGGAGAGCCAAAGGAGAAGACTGATGACCTAGAGAAGAAGGGAGAGAAGGAGGGAGCAGGGGAGGGTAAGGCTGAGAAGGACAAGGACAAGGCGACCAAAGAGGGGACCACCATTACAGGTAAGAGACACACACACACCATCTAACTACAGCTACTACTACATCGTGGTCCTACAGGCTCTACGGCCTGTTTGATATTACTGTGTCTTAATATAGAGCGATGTAGGCCTAATTAATTATTGATCCGTTTCCCACAGCTCTCTTCTCTTTCTGAGCCAATTACAAGAAATCCCTTGTGTTGCGCTGTCAACACATCGGAGAGCACTTTGTCAACTTAAAACAATGCCTTCAGCAATACTGCTGATAACCCCTCTGTAATAAGTGTCCTCACACCAAGTTTTACACAATGCCTACTAGTCTCATTACAATACAGCATCGTCTATATACAAACGCTGGAGGTTCTTGTTGTGCATATTCCACACAAAGTCTGATAAATACACTTTGACCAACTCTGTTTGAAATGTGTAATGTTATTGGCCGCCATCTTGGCACCAAAAGTTCCAAGATAATTACATTCTAGCGAGAATGCACATTTGAATGGAGTTAAAATGTTTTCAACATGTAGCATAGTTTGCCAAACTCTGAATATCTGCTTCTCTGATTGAAGCCGAGCTGGCTCCTTCTACTGGTGAGGGCTCCATCCCTGAGGGGAGTAATCCTGATCTCCCGGCTCCACAACCCATCCTCCCCGCAACAGAGGCCCCCAGCCCTGTTGTGGGGGTGCAAGACCTCCCTACCGGGGCCCGAGAGCCTGGGGACGAGGCCAAAACCAACATGGAGGGCGTGCAGGAGGCAGAAGGTACCAAGGGGGTGGTGTCTCTGTGAACTTTGAACCCCATTCATCATCCCCCTCCATTCAATCCCTGTGCCTGGGTTGTTCTTCCCCACACATCCCGCTTCCCCCATGTCGGATCGCTCTACCATTGGTCTCTGTCCCTCTTGCATCCCTCATTTCATTGGCTGTCAAGCACCTCAATAATTTATCCTGCAAACAGCAGGATTTTCCATCCCTTGCGAACACCTGAATTTCAGCTTCGGTATTGAACGCTTGTCGCAACTCTGCCGAATACATGCTTTTATTTCATTCCAAAAGAACACTTAAAGCTAATTGCTTTGATATGCAATCAGACTAAATAGCTTGGCATGAATCACCATGAGTTTAAGACAATGCATTTGATTCCGAACCTTACGTGTAAAACATGCCTTTAATGCATGGGTCCAGATCACTATAACTATGAATCATCATACCCTATTGGCTGTGTAAAAGGCTGTGTGTGGGCACTACAGGAATGACGCGCATGCTGCTTCATGACACTAGAGGGCACTGTTGCATGTCATTTTAACTTTTGAAGGGACTGTCTTCTCTTGAGAAGTCCACATCCCAGGCAAACAAAAATATCTAGATTTGATTACATGCCTCAATCCAAAATGAATGAAAAAGATAGGCACCATATAATTTCCGGATTCCCTGGCGCTTATTGTTCATTTGGGTGGAGGCATATAGCTGGAATCGACATGCATGATTGTGTGGGATGTGGACTCATTTTGACCTATGACTAACTTCGATGTCTGAAAATAACAAACTTTAATTTTGCAATATAACATCCCTTTAAAGCATGATTTTAAATAGTGACTTATGTTGCGATTTATTTTATTTTTTTTCAAATGTATTTGTGGTTTTAGAGAAGGCAGGTTCTGAGTCTATCTCTCCCAGGGGAGAGGGGGTCCCCAGCCTGAGCCAGCCCCCTCATCCCAGTGGTGAGGAGAACAGTAACAGCAGCACCATTGCCAGGGAGGCCCCCAGGGTCCCGGAGGAGCCCGACCTGGCCGACAGGTCCTCTCAGTCCTCTATCAACAGCCAGGACGACCAGGGGGTTAACGGCGAGGCCGGTGGAAAGCGGTCGGCAGTCACTCCGGGAGGCCGCATGGTGACCCGCCTGCGTAACCCGGAGAGTAAGCTGAGCCAGCTGAAGAGCAAGAAGGTGGAGGAAGCTGTGAACGAGGCCAACAAGGGCTACAAGGAGGGCAAAGAGGTGATCACTATTCATCTACAAAAAATATTGATTAGCCGTTGGATTCCTAGCTATCCTTAGGTTGTTGCCCGGTGCACCAAACTTTTTCCGGAATCGTGGGCCAAATGTTTTGTTCTAAAAATATCATGCATTTATTTCAATTCAAGTGTCGCTCGTCTGTTATCAAAATATAATGTATTTGATTTACCTTGGATTTGATCCCCCCCTCTCCTCACTCCAGGTGCTGGTGGTGACCCCGGCAGGCGACGTGTCACGACTCAGCACCCGCAGCCTAACAAGCAAGGAAGTGGTGATGAAGGGCACACTCAGCCACTTCTTCAAGCTGGGCCAGGAGGGCAAGTACCGCGTCTACCACAACCAATACAGCGGAAATACGCTGGCCCTCAACAAGCCCCAGCACCGCGAGGACCTGGACAAGCGGCGACACCTCTCGCACAAGGTAAACTTTAAGATAAAACTTATTTTAAGATAACTTTAGCTTGTACACACCTGAAGGAGTCAACAAAAACTTGAACAAATAAACACTTGCGCTAAGTTTTACGTTCAACTGTTTAAAGGGATACTTTAAGATTTTGGCAATGAAGCCCTTTATCTACTTCCCTAGTTAGCAACTTTCTTCAAACCGCACACAGAGACATAAGAATGGTATTCATGAATTTGTCTGACTGTGAGGGAAGTAGATAACTTGCTTCATTGCCCAAAACTCGGAAGTATCCCTTTAACCTGTCTGGGCTAGGGGGCAGTATTTTCACGGCCGGATGAAAAACGTACCCAATTTAAACAGGTTACTACTCTGGCCCAGAAACTAGAATATGCATATTATTAGTAGATTTGGATAGAAAACACTCTGAAGTTTCTAAAACTTTTTGAATGGTGTCTGTGAGTATAACAGAACTCATATGGCAGGCAAAAACCGGAGAAAAATTCAAGCAGGAAGTGGAAAGTCTGAGAATTGTAGTTCTTCTTTTGATTCTCTATCGAAGCTACAGTGTCTGTGGGGTGACGTTGCACTTCCTAAGGCTTCCATTGGTTGCCTAAAGCCTTCAGAAAGTGGTTTGAGCATTCTCCTGTCACTGGGCAGAGTATAAGAGCTCATTCACTGAGTGGTCTGCCTGGCAACAAAGGGATTGGATATGCGCGGGCACGCGAGCACGCCGTTCCTTCTTTTTCTTCTTGAATGAATATGCTATTGTCCGGTTGGAATATTATCGCAATTTAACATAAAAAATACCATAAAGATTTATTTTAAACAGCGTTTGACATGCTTCTCGTTCCACGCTCGCGCGTTATGCCTTTGGATAAGTGATCTGTACGCGCGAACAAAACGGAGGTATTTGTACATAAATATGGATTATTTGGAACAAAAACAACATTTCTTGTGGAAGTAGCAGTCCTGGGAGTGCCTTTCTGACGAAGATCAGCAAAGGTAAGAGAATATTTCTAATACTAATTCTGAGTTTATGGCTGAGCTATGTACTCAGAATATTGAAAAATGTGCTTTCTCCGTAAAGCTATTTTAAAATCTGACACAGCGGTTGCTTCCAGGGGTAGTCTATCTATAATTCTTAAATATTTTTTGTCAACGTTTATGATGAGTATTTTTGTAAATTGATGTGCACATTCACAGGACGTTTTGGTGGGAATACATTTTCTGAACACCAATGTAAAATGCTGTTTTTGGATATAAATATGAACTTTATCGAACAAAACATACATGTATTGTGTAACATAATGTCCTAGGAGTGTCATCTGATGAAGATCGTCAAAGGTTAGTGCTTCATTGAGCTGTGTTTTGGGTTTTATTGACACATGTTCTTGCTTGGAAAATGGCTGTGTGATTATTTTTGTCTATGTACTCTCCTAACATAATCTAATGTTTTGCTTTCGCTGTAAAGCCTTTTTGAAATCGGACAATGTGGTTACATCAAGGAGAAGTGTATCTTTAAAATGGTGTAAAATAGTTGTATGTTTGAGAAAGTTGAATTATGACATTTTGTTGTTTTTGAATTTGCCGCCCTGATATTTCACTGGCTGTGTCGCACAGGTGGGACGCTAGCCCATAGAAGTTAAGCCTTTGATGCCACCTTTCAGTCTTCCTTGTTTGATTTGAGCTGTTTTCTTCCATCTTTCTAATTGTTGCTCCTTAAAGCAATTTTAAGTTTCTTTTAGATGTACAGTGCTTTGTGATTTCCCCATGTAAAGAAAAGCTCTCTACTTATAAAACATATTTTATTATCCAGTTTTGCATGACGCCAGCAGGCGACTTCAAGTGGAACGGCTCCATCCACGGCTCCAAAGTGCTGACCATCTCCACGCTGCGCCTCACCATCATCCAGCTGGAGACCAACGTGCCCGCACCCTTCATGCACCCCAACTGGGCCTCACACCGGTACGGATGGAATGTGGGCTCTGGGTGGTTTTGAGATCCTAGTTGGTTGATTTATATGTTATGTAAGAATTTGATCAAAATGTTTTTAACCCATAAGAGTCTAAGCCAGGGGTGTGTGTGTGTGTGTGGGGGGGTTCTACTAAGCTATTTGATTTAGAATTTTAAGACCCCTTGAAGTATAAAAACAAAATGTAGAATGATTATATTTCTTTGCGTTACTGCTATTAGCCCATACAAACGCGTTGAATAGCAGATTCACTACATTGAACATCAGTCCCCTCAAAAAAATCGAAGGGAATTTTGTTTTCAAGTGTCTGTCCTATATCTGAGAGAGAGAAGAAAGATTGGGAAACATACATTTTTTTGGACATGTATTTAACCCCTTATTTTTGGCATTGAACAGTCTCCATTTGTCTCATGGTCTGACAAACACCGCTCTAGCTCTTTCACCGCAGATGCGGAAGTGCGACATAGGCGGATTAGGTGAATTGAGACTGATCCAATGCAAAAAAACAATCTCTAACTTAAACTGAGTTTTTTATTTTTTCTGTTGTTGTATTATGCTAATTGAAATGTATGCAGGGGGCGTGGACATCGACCTTAGGGGGTTAAGTGTTCGTTTAACCATTGTGTGCTCTTCCTCGTTGGGGGAGGGGGCACAGGCTATCATTTAGATAGTAATTTGTGACATAATTTGGTGCTAACATGTTTGTTTTTAAATGTTCGTTGAAGTTAGCGTCTTCTGCTCTTGTTCAGTTCTGATCCCAGCAGTCCCAGGTGACAGATAAAGTCACACTGTCATTGTCTGATGTCACCATGCTTCCATATGATGGATAACACCATTGTCTGACTCTCTTTGGCTTTGTTTTGGTTTTCATCAGGAACAACTGGATTAAGGCGGTGCAGATGTGCAGTAAGGCCAGGGAGTTTGCCCTGGCCATGGCCATCTTGGAGTGTGCCATCAAACCTGTGGCCCTGCTCCCTGTCTGGAAGGACTCTCTGGGACACACTAGGCGAGTAGACTCAGAGCACACACACACGCAGTCACGTCTTTCACTTTAAACTGCCATCAAATCATCAAGGGAACCTAATTTACAGTGTTATGTCATCTTTACATTACCACTTCAAATAATTCCTTAATACCATTTAATCATACAAGTCTGCAGCCACTTCAAAGTCGGACTTCTTAGAACAAGTGCAAACCCTAGACCAGTGGCAGCTGCTGAATACCCAGGGCGGGGTGGTTGGAGATGTGAACAAAGAAGCATTATATTTCTGTCATGCTAAAGTTCTCAAACTATCTGTAGTTTCTTTGAATAGATACGGTATA
This sequence comes from Salmo salar, assembly GCF_965601325.2. Taxonomy (NCBI): domain Eukaryota; kingdom Metazoa; phylum Chordata; class Actinopteri; order Salmoniformes; family Salmonidae; genus Salmo; species Salmo salar. The sequence continues at coordinate 54,303,474 of NC_138292.1, read as the reverse complement.
TAAAGCGATCTGTGCAACAGCATAAATACACCTATTTCACTTTTGCATGTAAAAAAACAAAATGACCACTTAAGTTAATGTTTTAAGTATCCCTATATTTCTGTTATTACGGCTCTATCACTCTGTTATTAGTGCGCCTGCGCAGGAGTCTTGTTGATGAACCTGGCCTGAGTGCAATGGCAGCCATGTATTGCATTTTTGTACAGCTTTGACAGTGCTACTGTATCTTTTTTGACACAGGAAGACCCAAACGGCATTCCATAGTATGTATGTCGTGAAGCTAATAGCAGTGAAGCTATTACTGTGTAACTCCGGTCAGGTCGCACTTGGTAGTGTGAACCGGTGCTTGACCAGTCGGCGAAAGCCCACAACAGAGAACCGTTGATTGTCAAGGGAAATGATTTCCATTATCTTGGCTTTAATGGATTTTGCCTTTTGAGTTGTCTTGCTGAAATGTTCTTTCTCTTTCAAATGACTGCTCGACTTGTTGACTGCTCGATCCACAGAGCAGACATTGTGGGCTAGGTTAGGAATGCTGTGTTGCACGTGTAGCGCAGAATTTTACGTGCCGTCATTACGTCATGTACCTACATTATATAGGTATGCACGTCAGCTTTGACATCGGTTTTGTACATCGGTGTTAAACTAGACATCAGCTGATACCGATGTTGGCGGTTTTAGCTAATATCGGCCGATTCCGATATGTTCACCGATATATCGTGCATCCCTAATGGACACTGAAACTGACACAGGAAATTGAGCAGAGACCTTCAACCATGACACAGGTAATACTGTTGAGAGTTCAAATTAGGAAAACATCCAACAACAGCCACATGTGTTAAGACAACATGGTTGTTCCAATCTGAAAACTGGACAACTGTTAAATACATGGACAAGAAAATGGTATTCCACATACAGCAACCGTCATTGGACGAGCAGGAAAAGCCAAAGGAAAACACCAGAACTGGTACAACTCTGAACCAGCTATAATTTCTGGTACAACAGGGTCAGCTGACCTGTCACTAGTAGATAAGCTCAGAATTGAACAAATGGAAAATCGAGAAACAGAATGACATTCAAAATGAAAAGTGTACTTGGAAAAAAAGGGTGTGTCTTTTGACTCAGCTAAGCTAGATGAGCCCTGTAATTGGAGGAAAAATGGAGTGTTTGTGGAAGTCAAAGACATTGGCCAAAAATGTGTCTCAACAAGGTGGGTGTGTACCCTTAAAGAATCCTTAACTGGAATAGTGCCTAAAGCACATCTAGTGGCTAGAGGTTTTGAGGAGCTGGGTGCTAAAGGACTCCCAAAAGATTCGTTGCATCCCTAGTGGGCCTCCCGATGCACCGGTCTAAGGCACTGCATTGCAGTGCTAGAGGCATCACTAAGGACCCGGGTTCGATCCCTGGCTGTATCACAACGGTCCGTGATCAGGAGTCCCATAGGGCGGCGGACAATTGGCCCAGCGTTGTCTGGGTTGGGGGGGGGGGCTTTACAAGTAGGCCGTCATTGTAAATAAGAATTAGTTTGTAACTGACTTGCCTGGTTAAATAAAACCTAAAAATAGTATGAAGCAATGCATTCAAAGTGATATGCTTGTATAAACATTGGCACACAGTGCCTTCCAAATGGAATCCTATTCCCTGTATAGTACACTACAAAAGTAGTACGCTACATGGGGAATAGCGTGCCATTTAGAACGTTGCCCTGCTCTAGCAGCTCCTCTGTCCCCTCCCGTCCCTCACACGAAGACCAGTTTACCCAGAGGTGATCAGCAGCAGATCAAATGGCCCACCCCCGGCGTGTTGCACAATATTTATATACTGGGGGAAACACTGCTACTTGTTCTACTGATGGGTATAGACCCCAATCCCCCTCCTTAAGACTTGGTTATGTTATAGTAAGGGTGGGTGTGCAGAGTCAGTCAAGGGGCTCGCATCATTTGTGTGTGTGTTGCATGGGGCCTTGCCAAGAGCAACGAGGGAGTTACCCTCCTACTTTTTGATCCGGGCTAGCCCAGACCTTTCACTCACACCAGAGTGTATTGAAGGAAGCCGCTTTTGAACCGACTGTTTGACTTTCTCTCTCGTCTCCCTTTCTGTGCCACCATGCAGGCTACACCGTATGACGTCCATGGAGCGGGAGGAGAAGGAGAAGGTAAAGAAAAGGGAGAAGAAGCTGGAGGACGAGGAGACCATGCAGCAGGCCACCTGGGTCAAGTACACCTTCCCCATCAAGCACCAGGTATTACACACACACACACACACACACACCTGCACACAGACACACTCACTCAGACACATACACACACTTAAGGGCTGCTACACATGCACAGACACATACACCCTTTTCATCTGGCCCTTGTTTACCGACCGCGCCCAGGCCCTTTTAAGTCCAAGCGCTACCACTCTATTTATGACCGGGCCGTTCACCATCACCCCTAATCGCCAGGACGTGTTTAATTGCAACTTCCTGCCTCCCAGAATGGCGAACGGTGCTGAAAGCCCTTTGATGAGGCGTGAGTGTCCGAGCTCCGGGGGGAGTGTCAACTTTCACATAGTGGCCCTACTAGATGTGTTTACTTAATGGTGGGTGTGAATACCCTATGGCCCTCTCAATTCTCTCTCTCTCTCCCCCTTCTCTCACTCCTGTCCTCTTTATCACTCGTTCCCCCCTTCTCTCTCTGCTGCCCGCTTTCTTCCCTTTGTACCCTCCCCCCTCTCTCTCCTTTCCACTTCCGTCATTCTGCTCTTTCCGTCTCTGTCTGTCTCTCTCTCTCTCTCTCCCGTGTGAAGGTGTGGAAGCAGAAGGGAGAGGAGTATCGCGTGACGGGCTGGGGCGGCTGGAGTTGGATCAGCAAGACGCATGTGCACCGCTTCCTGACCAAGCTGCCCGGCAACACCAACGCCAACTACCGCGCCGAGCTGGAAGGTCAGCAGGAGCGTTCTAGTTTGTGTCCTCTTCATAGAGATAGATAGAGCTCTCATCTTTGTATCTGTGCCTTTATGGCATCTGTGACGGCACTGGCAATGTCAATGCAAAAACGAAATATATCCAAATAGAGATATTTATCCATCTCTATGATTTGGTTTGAAAAAAATCAAGGAATTCAGTGGACAAATGTAGCTGTCAAACACCTCTTATTTCTTAATTGCTACAAGTTGTGAGAAATGTACGATTCAATTATTAAGTCACATGGGATAATGTCCTCTGTGAAATTGTCTACTAATATAAATGTGTCTATGATAACTAAAACATGTATGTTTTCTTCCTTTGCAGCTGCCAGACGTGGCGAGAAATGCAACTTGCTGGACTTGGGTCCAAGGCCAAGGTTGTTCAAAACTGTAGTTTCAGAACCCCAGGGAAGCAGAAGACCCGTAGAGAAAGATGGGGGTGCTACCACCACCACCACTACCACCCCAGAGCCCTCAGCAGACCGCCTGTCGGGAGAGAAGACGATGGAAAAGCCAGATGAGGGAAAGAAAGAAGAGAGTGACGGGCCAGCAAAAGTGAAGATGCAAGACTACGCTGCAGAGGAGGCTGCTGACAAGATGGAGGTGGACCCTAGCCTCTCAGACTCAGGACAAGATGATGAAAAAGGTTAGCGCTTTTATAGACGGTCATTCTCCCTTATTGATTTTTAGCTTTAACTTCGCTTACTAACACGTGCAATATCAGTCACACGTATTATTGAATCAATCAGATCTCATACTGCTCTACATGCCAATGTGAAGGGAGGCTCACATACTTCCATACTTGGGCACTAAGCTTCTTCACCATTGTTCTGACGAGAGGATAAAAAGGATGATCCAGTAACTTATGTGTCCATTTTGTTTTTCTCTCAGGAACCTGCAGCAGCCCAGGGACCGAGACGGAGACAACGTCCGTGAGGCAGGAGCTCGGTGAGGGGAATGCAAGGCCCTTCAACTACGACGTGGTGGACGTGGCCCAGGGCTTCCTGATGCGCGTGGCCTACAAGAAGAAGGTCAAGGCCTCCAAGCTGGACGGTCTGCTGGAGCGGCGCGTCAAGCAGCACGCACTGGAGGAGAAGCAGAGGGCTCAGGTCTCCCTGGCCAAGCCTACCCCAGTGAAGACCACCCCGGCCCTGCCGCAGACCCCACTCCAGCCCCAAACTCCGACCCAGGCCCAGAGTCCCACAGTGAAATTGGAGTTCAGCACCCCTTCGGTGCCACCTGCGCTTGCTCCATTGTCAGTCAAAGGGGAGGTGCAGGCGGGCCCTTCAAAGACCGCTGAGGGGTTCCCTCACCCAGCCACAGCGACCCCAGCCAAAGAGCCTGCAGCTGAAGCATTCCCTAGGACACAAAACCAAATGACCCCCCAGAAACAGGAGGGAAACCTCCCTGAGAGGACTATAGGGCCCACAGGGGTCGGTTCAGGGCAGGAAGGCCTTAAAAGGCCCAGCAGCACAGCAGAACCAATGGAAACTCAGAGTTCGGGTGGGATCCACTACACTGGTAGACCATCAGAGTCTTCCAGCGACAAGCCCACTTCCACCGAGGGTGCAGGACCTGAAGTGGCCATTTTTAAACCACACTCCACAACGATTTCTCCAAGCACTATAACCCAGGAGGGCAGCCATAGTGCAACTACTGTTCCTAATCCCCCCCAGCAAAGCACAGAGAAGAACGGGAAGGGGCCCGAGCAGAGGCAGGGCAATGGACAGAGCATCACTGAGGCCATCGCCACTGGGTCCCAGCACTCCTCTCTACCTCTGATCAATGGAAATGACAGCGTGGAGGCTAAAGCCTTGACCAACTCTTTACTAACTCCTAACGAGCCCTCCAACGTTCACACTAACAGCTCTGAGGTCAAAGTGAACAGCCTAGGCAAGGCGGAGGGAGAGGGTCAAGTAGGCTCTACCCATAAGCCCTTGCTCAACGGCAATGTGGCCCCTGTAGCCGAGAGGACTGGGCCGGACAGCACGGAACCAAGGCCGGCTCCAAGGGTAGAGGTGGAGAGCAAGGTCATAGTGTCGGTGCAGGACTGCCAGCCCCCGGTGAAGGTGGCCGGGCTGGAAAACAACATGGAGGCGCTCGGATCTACGACCACCCAGAGCACCCAGCAGCTTAACAACACCCAGCCCATGGAAGTTAAGCTCGATGCTGCCACGCCCAACAAAATGTCCCCCTCGTCGGTGCGCTCTGCGGAGGAGAGCAGCAACAGTGGGGTGGGATCCCTCTGTAAGACCATACTCACCCAGGTAACCACCACAACCACCACGGTATCCACAGAGTCTCGGCTAACGGCGGGGGTCTCAAGCTCTTTGGGGACGACGCCCGCGCCCATTGTCTCAACCACCGAGAGCAGCGCGGTGTCCACACTCACCACCATGACCAAAACCACCGTGACCAAAATGCGCTCACCCACGCCCGACAGCCAATCGGACGAGAGCCACAGCGAAACGGTGACCGAGTACAAGACCACGCTCATCGCCGCCCACAAGGAGTCCTCTCGTTCAACCTCCTCTGTTTCGGGGGTCGTGACCTCGACGACCTCCACCAAGGGCCGCGTTCGCCTCCTCAAGTTCTCGCGCACCAAGAAGACGCGCTCGGGAACCGCCTTGCCATCCTACCGCAAGTTTGTTACCAAGAGCCAGCGTAAGAGCATTTTTGTCCTGCCCAACAACGACCTGAAGAAGCTGGCACGGCGGGGTGGCATCCGGGAGGTGTCCATCTTCAGCTACAACGCCAAGCCGGCCCCGGACATCTGGCCCTACCCCTCGCCCAGACCCACCTATGGCATCACATGGAGGTGAGAACACAGTTTTTAAGATTTCTCATTCGCTCCCCTGTTTTCAACGGGTTAGCTCTTTAACTAACTGCATTATTTGATATGATTAAGGCCCTGAGTTTTGCCAGACTACCTGGCTAGGGAAAACTCAGGGCCTTAAATATGAGTTTTCTAGTGCTCCATCTGATTTATGATTAGCGTTAGTTTCAGCCTTGCACTCCATCAACTCTGAGCTATGATACAGTCACTGCACCACAAAAACTGGAACCTCGAGCATTAATGCTCCGGCGAACGATATTCACGTCTGTCCTGTTGATTTGTTGGTTATGCCTTCTGTTTGCCGGTAGTGGGTTTGGCCCCTGTGACTCTGTTGTGGCTCTCACAGAGAGACCTCAGGTTATTTTGACCACTGCCTTTTTACTGCTAGACGTGAATCATACTGGCGGTCTGCAAGTGTCAGGATATTCGCGTTGCGCATTAACCACTCTGAGGATGTTTTCCCTGCCTGTGGCCAGTCAGTCACACTGGACAAGGAGGAATGTCTTTCCCTGTGTGCATCCCAAATGGCACCCTATTCCCTATATAGTGCACTACTTTTGACCGGGGCCCTATGGCATACTATGGTATAGTAGTGCACTCTATAGGAATTAGAGTGCCTTTTGGGATGCACTCCTTTACTGTCCCAATATGTTTTTTTGTATTTTCTTTTCTTTTTTTACATTTGTTCAACCTTTTTAAATGGCCAATTGAGGAAGCATACCAAAGAGTCAGGTTCATAGCCAACCTCGGTAACAAGGAACTAACACGGTCATTTTACCTGGCTGCCAGGGTTGACTTATTCATTTTATGAACTCTGTGTGAGTGTGTATGTGCTCATGTACCTTTATGGTAGCAGACATAGGCTGTGTGTGTTGGTGACCCCAGACAGTTGTCTTTGCGCGTGCGTATATGTGTGTACGTGCACGCGCTTGTGCTCCTGTGTGTGTGGTAACCTATTTGTCTCTCTCTGCAGGTACCGTCTCCAGACAGTGAAGTCCCTGGCAGGAGTCAGTCTGATGCTGAGGCTACTGTGGGCCTGTCTGAGGTGGGACGACATGGCCGTCAAGCCCTCCGCCGCTGTAGGCACCACGCGCACAGGTAGACCATCCTTTCTCTGCATGTACCGCAACACCCACCCACCCATATACACTACCGTTCAAAAGTTTGGTGTCACTTAGAAATGTCCTTGTTTTTGAAAGAAAAGCACATTTTTTTGTCCATTAAAATAACATCAAATTGATCAGAAATACAATGTAGACATTGTTGATGTTGTAAATGACTATTGTAGCTGGAAACGGCAGATTTTTAATGGAATAATGGAATATCTACATAGGCGTACAGAGGCCCATTATGAGCAACCATCACTCCTGTGTTCCAATGGCACGTTGTGTTAGCTAATCCAAGTTTATTATTTTAAAAGGCTAATTTATCATTAGAAAACCCTTGTTAGCACAGCTGAAAACAGTTGTTCTGATTAAAGAAGCAATACAACTGGCCTTCTTTAGACTAGTATCTGGAGCATCAGCATTTGTGGGTTTGATTACCGGCTCAAAATGGCCAGAAACAAAGCACTTTCTTCTGAAACTCGTCAGTCTATTCTTGTTCTGAGAAATGAAGAAATTGCCAAGAAACTGAAGATCTCGTACAACACTGTGTACTACTCCCTTCACAGAACAGCACAAACTGGCTCTAACCAGAATATAAAGAGTGGGAGGCCCCAGTGCACAACTGAGCAAGAGGACAAGTACATTAGTGTCTCTAGTTTGAGAAACAGACGCCTCACAAGTCCTCAACTGGCATCTCCATTAAATGGTACCCGCAAAACACCAGTCTCAACGTCAACAGTGAAGGGGCAGAGTTCCTCTGTCCAGTGTCTGTGTTCTTTTGCCCATTTTAATCTTTTCTTTTTTTTAATCTTTTATTTTTATTGGCCAGCCTGAGATATGGCTTTTTCTTTGCAACTCTGCCTAGAAGGCCAGCATCCCGGAGTCGCCTCTTCACTGTTGACATTGAGACTGGTGTTTTGTGGGTACTATTTAATGAAGCTGCCAGTTGAGGACTTGTGAGGCGTCTGTTTCTCAAATAGAATAGCCTTCCTTTCTCAGAACAAGAATAGACTGACGAGTTTCAGAAGAAAGTTCTGGACATTTTGAGCTTGTAATCGAACCCACAAATGCTGATGCTCCAGCTTCTTTATTCAGAACAACATTTTTCAGCTGTGCTAACATAATTGCAAAAGGGTTTTCTAATGATCAATTAGCCTTTTAAAATGATAAACTTGGATTAGCTAACACAACGTGCCATTGGAACACAGGAGTGCTGGTTGCTGATAATGAGCCTCTGTACGCCTATGTAGATACTCCATTAAAATCTGCCGTTTCCGGTTACAATAGTCATTTACAACATTAATGTCTACACTGCTTTCTGATCAATTTGATGTTATTTTAATGAACAAAAAATGTAGCTTTTCTTTCAAAAATAAGGACATTTCTAAGTGACCCCAAACTGTTGAACGGTAGTGTACATTGTAGGGGAAGTGTACAAGCTTGATGTAGTCATTGCATGCTAAGAATATGGGACCAATTACCAAACTTTTTACTACACATACGAGTGCATTTGTCCAAATACTTATGACACCTTTTAATTGGGGGACTAGATACATAAAGTGCTTTAATTTCTCAACTGTGAAACTGATAGTGCCTTCAGAAAGTGTTCACACCCCTTGACCTTTTCCACATTTTGTTGTGTTACAGCCTGAATTTAAAATGTATTAAATGTAGATTTTTTTGTCACTGGCCTACACAAATACCCCATAATGTCAAAGTGAAAATATGAACCAATTTAAAAAAAAAATGTAAATGTCTTGAGTCAATAAGTATTCACCCCCTTTTGTTATTGCAAGCCTAAATAAGTTCAGGAGTAAAAATGTGCTGCCCATTCGTTTGTAGCTCAAACGGTTTGGTTGCTACCAAGCAAATTACATCTACGGTACTTATTTCAGACTAGTCTCCTGACACTTTTAGGGGTCGTATAGCAAAACAGTATCTCCCTTTTCCATAGAGGGGTCATAATAGTTTGTAGGCCACACCGTTCGGACTCTACAGACGTTTACGTGAGAAGAATGATTTTTCTGGATGTCTCATGGTCTGACAAACACCGCTCTAGTTCTGCCACCTTTCACCTCCGATGTGCAAGTGCGACAATGGCGGATGTGCTGGATTGAGACTCATTCAATTAAACAGATATCTCTAGCTTTTCCTTCCTGCTGAGTTCTTGTCGAATTGGACCAATTTACAAGTTTTCTCTCTGAAAATTGTAGTTAATTTAATCTGATTGTCATAATGTTCCATGACTTTGTCCACACAGGGCATCTGAACACACAAAATACATTTTGATGATTTTCATTACGTTTTGGGGGTTATATTTAACTTTTGTACACCTGTGGTGTTCCCGGTCAAAAATGACCGGTCATTAGAAATGAATGGGTGAGACTACAATTAGTGTATAAAATTGAGTTCAGGCACATGCCCATTCATCAGATGGACACACTTCCTCTCCCAGACCCCCACATGCATGTGTGTTTGAGCACACACACACACCTCACTTCCCTTCTTGGCTTCCATGGCAACCCCCACGGGAACCTTTCCCCAATAGAATCTTCCCCCACGGGAACCACACCTGTCAGCATTCTCACAAACAATCGCAACATTGTTTCAATAATATATAGAACTTTCCTCACAGCTCTGGTATATAAAGCTTTTTTGAGGCCTTGCTCACAATTCATTCTGTGGCAGCACAATGACCGAACGATATACTGTATGTGAGGCTCTTGATCATATCTTTGATCATGACACTGGTGAGGAGGAGAGAGTCATTATTAAACTTTGACACAAATGAGTCTGATAAATAGCACAATACATTTCATCTGAGTATTTGTTATAGTCAAAATAATCCATACATTATGCTTTTTTTACTCAAAAACGAGTTGTATGAGCTCAGGTCAATGAGGCCTACAGGCCATAAATAGCAAATAGAAGTTCAAAACTTGTAATGTTCACAAGAACTTAAGGTGATAAAAAGATCTAACACAACATTAGGTGATAATATATGTATTATTATGAATTTATAATCAGCTATAATGGGGCGGTCATTTTGGACCGGGAACACAGAATTAATTAACATGAAACGAGCACAACAGGAGGGTTAAACTGATGGATTTTGATGGGGATTTGTTTGTTATGTAACTTACATTAACGCACCGGCGCGTCAATCGACTCTAGGGGGTTAACAAGTCACATTAACTTGCATGGACTCTCTGTGTGCAGTAATAGGGTTTAACATGATTTCTGAAAGATGACCGCAACTCTGCCCCATACAATTATCTGTAAGGTCCCTCAGTCAAGCAGTGAATTTCAAACACAGATTCAACCACAAAGACCAGGGAGGTTTTCCAATGGCTCGCAAAAAAAGGGCACCTATTGGAAAAGGAAAGGGGCAGTTGTACAACTGAATGCCTTCAACTAAAATGTGTCTTCCGCATTTAACCCAACCCCTCTGAATCAGAGAGGTGCAGGGGGGCTGCCTTAATCGACATTCACGTCTTCGGCGCCCATTGGTAGATGGGTAAAAAAAATTTAAAAGCAGACATTGAATATCCCTTTGAGCATGGTGAAGTTATTAATTATACTTTGGATGGTGTATCAATACACCCAGTCACTACAAAGATCAAGGTGTACTTCTTAACTCAATTCCCAGAGAGGAAGGAAACTGCTAAGGGATTTCACCATGAGGCCAATAGGGACTTTAAAACAGTAACCGAGTTTAATGGTTGTGATAGGAGAAAACATTGGAGTTACTCCACAACAAACCTAAATGACAGAGTGAAAAGAAGGTAGCCTGTACAGAATAAAAATATTCCAAAACATGCAGGTAGCGGGGCGGCCAGTAGCCTAGGGTTTAGAGCATTGGGCCGGTAACCGAAAATATCAATGTTTTGTTCCCCGAGCCACTTAGTTATCACTTTTGCCTTATGGCAAGGTGCTCCATCATGCTGGAAAAGGCATTGTTCGTCACCAAACTGGTCCTGGATGGTTGGGAGAAGTTGCTCTCGGAGGATGTGTTGGTACCAGTCTTTATTCATGGCTGTGTTCTTAGGCAAAATTGTGAGTGAGCCCACTCCCTTGGCTGAGAAACTACTCCACACATGAATGGTCTCAGGATGCTTTACCGTTGGCATGACACATGACTGATGGTAGCGCTCACCTTGTCTTCTCCGGACAAGCTTTTTTTCCGGATGCCCTAAACAATCGGAAAGGGGATTCATCAGAGAATATGACTTTACCCCAGTCCTCAGCTGTCCAATCCCTGTACCTTTTGCAGAATATCAGTCTGTCCCTGATGTTTTTCCTGGAGAGAAGTGGCTTCTTTGCTGCCCTTCTTGACACCAGGCCATCCTACAAAAGTCTTCGCCTCGCTGTGCGTACAGATGCACTCAGACCTGCCTGCTGCCGTTCCTGAGCAAGCTCTGTACTGGTGGTGCTCCGATCCCGCAGCTGAATCAACTTTAGGAGACGTTAAGGAAATGTTTTTGGGGGATTCAGTTCATTTGTATGGCAAAGAGGGACTTTGCAATTAATTGCAATTCATCTGATCACTCTTCCTAAAATTCTGGAGTATATGCAAATTGCCATCATACAAACTGAGGCAGCAGACTTTGTGAAAATTTATATTTGTGTCATTCTCAAAACTTATGGCCACGACTGTAGAAGCACGGTGGCTAGGAAAAACTCCCTAGAAAGGCAGGAACCTAGGAAGAAACCTGGAGAGGAATGTTCCTGAGTGACCGAGTTACAGTTTTAACTTAAATCTACTTGAGAATCTATTGCAAGACATGAAACTTGTTGTCTAGCAATAAACAACGACCAATTTGACAGAGCATGAAGAATTTAAAAAGAATAATGAGCAAATGTTTCACAATCCAGGTGTGGAAGCTCTTAGAGACTTACCCAGAAACACTCACAGCTGTAATCGCTGCCAAAGGTGCTTCTACAAAGTATTGGCTCAAGGATGTGAATATATATTTAATCCATTTTGAATTCAGACTGTAACACAACAAAATGTGGAATAAGTCAAGGGGTATGAATACTTTCTCAAGGCACTGTATGTATGAAAATACCCTCAAATTAAAAGGTGACATTCTGTGCTGTCGCCTCGTATGAACATTTTTACCTCAAATCCAAAATGCTGGGTTATAGAGCCAAATTAAAGGTTTTAGTTTTACTGTCCAAATAAATACGTAGGGCAGTATATATCCTAAAATATCCACTATGAAGCCCATTTCCTCTGCTTCTCCTTTTTACTTTTTACTCAAATGTCCGAGGCTTTTCCCATGGAATGTCATTCCTGTGTACTGTATTGAATGGCAGCGTATTAAGTCGTTGCTGTGTCATGTCTTGGGAGCTGTTCTCTGCATCTTCCTCCTCCTTCATCCTACACCAACCCAGCCCTATCCCCACTCATTGCAACAGAGACCTCCGAGACGGAGATCACCACCACAGAGATTATCAAGCGCCGCGACGTGGGGCCCTACGGCATCCGCTCGGAATACTGCATCCGCAAGATCATCTGCCCCCTCGGCACTCCCGAGACCCCGAAAGGTGAGGGAGAAGCAGCCGGCTAGAATAAAACTCCACATGGAATGTAAAAGAGAATAGTGGTGGTGTTTTTTTCTCATCATTCTAATTTTTTCTCATTGCTTCATTTTATGTCGTTCTTGACTCGATCTCTCTCTCTCTCTCTCTTATTCTTCTCTCACTCCTTCCCCCTCTACTTTTGTTTTCTTGCACCACCCTTACCGTCCCCCTCTCTCTTGCATCCATTCCACATACACATACAGAGACCCACACGCCACAGAGGAAAGGCCTGCGCTCCAGCAACCTGCGGCCCAAGAAGCCGGAGCCCAAAAAGGAAACTGGGCCGGTGGTGATTGAGTCCTGGGTGGCCGAGGAGGAGCTGGATCTCTGGGAGATCAGGGCCTTCTCCGAGAGGTCAGAGGGCACGGGGGCACTAGATCTAGGGGGCATAGTAACTGCTTACTCCATGCTGTTCTCTTGAGTGAACTGTAAATTCAATGGTCATTATCTTTTGTTATGACCTCACTTCGACTCATAAATTTGATATACTATAGTTTTTGTATAGCTAATTGCATTCATTTGGGGAAAAAATAGTTATGTTCCAGCTCTTTCTGTGGTTTGTGTATGATACATTTATTTTTGTCTTCACAGGGTTGAGAAGGAGAAAGCCCAGGCGGCGGAACAGGCCAAGGTGAGTAGGACCACTGGCTGTGTGAAAAATGGGGATGTTTTGTGTTTTCCAGATTATTTCACGGTTTCTCTTGTTCTAGAAGCGTCTGGACCAGAAAACGGGCACTGGCTCTACCACCGTCACCACCACGGGGAGCCCAGCCACCCCAGCTTCCACCCCCAAGGTAGTGACCCTATCGGGCCAGGCCACCCCCGGAACCAAAGTGGTACTGGCTACCAAGGTGGGCACCCCCATCACCTTCCAGCAGAACAAGAACTTCCAGCAGTCGTTTGCTTCCTGGGTCAAGCAGGGGCAGCCCAGTGGAGGTATGTCAAAGGTCATAGGTCCTTTTCTTTGTTCACAAGCCAGTAGATTGGTAAAGAGAATTACTTAATTGAATCTCATTCAAATGTGTTCAGATTTTATTTATACTTAAGTGATATCTTTTACTTAGTAGGGAATCCTTGCAAGTAGAAAGTAGTAGTGGTTTGTGTATGAATCAACCCCTAACAAACTAAATCTGTTAGTCAGCGTTAGCAGCTGTGCTTGTTTAACAGCGGTTGTTGTTTGACTCTCGAGCGGAGCCTCATTTGCATATTTCCCTGTAGCCTCACCGGGCACGGTGGCCACGTCGGCCGGACAGACTTTCCAGATCACGGGCACGTCCATGGGGGGCAAGGTGCTCACCGCCAAGCTACCGCTGCCCGCCAACAGCAAGATTGTCACTGTCAACGTGCCAACCACTCAAGGAGGTACAGTAACTCCCCTGTGCCCACACCTGAGACGCAGCGAGAGAGAGGTTTCACTTGAAAAACAGATTTTATGACTTCAATGGGACAACCTGGTAAAATAATGTTAAATTAAACAAGAGAGAGAGAGGTGCTGTTTTAAATGCTGTTCAAATGCATCGTTCATTCCTCCCTTTTTTTCCATGATGACAAGGATGGATGACTGAAAGCAAAATGTTTCTCTACCAACCGCCGTCTTCTCCAACCACTAACCTAACTTACCGCTATTGACGGAAGCACTGTCTCACACACCTGATGTGGCACAACCCTGTGGTAAGGTCTGTCCTCTTGACCAGGCTAGTGGTGCGGTGCCCACTCGATGCCAACCCCATTGTGGTGCACCGCTAAGCGCCAAGCCGTTACTCAGTGGCTCAGTCTGGAGTGGCACATGCACATCATGTCTATTTGTGCCCTGTCGGCATGGTAATCGAATAGAACGTTGTTATTTTAGGTGGGACAGAACGGTAGACTGTGTAGTCTAAGAACATAGCCAGACCGTCTTTTGAAGTGGCACGCTAGCTAATTTAGATGTCAATATTGACTCATCGGATGAGGCGATGGTTCATATTTTTAGCACCACTGTCCCATTTGAGTTCACCTTTTAACAGTGGGTTAATGACGCGTGTACAACACTGTTTAAAGGCACCATACTTCATTTGTTTATTCAGCCAAGTGGCAATTTATTGAAATTCCCATTGAATATCTGTGAGTATTAATGCTTCACGATGACTGACTTGGACTAACACTTGGTTTGTTAGTGTGTGAGTGATTGTAGGTGTGGCAGTTTTAGTGGCTAAAAGGGGGAGATGCTGAACTTATGCTTGTAGACTTATCTGCGCCGAAACATTGTCTTACTTCAATAAGGCTTAGCTTTTTCCTCGTTATTACTGGCTAATACGAATCCCCGAGCTGACAAGGTAAAAATCTGTCCTTCTGCCCCTGAACAAGGCAGTTAACCCACTGTTCCACGGTAGGCCGTCATTGTAAATAAGAATTTGTTCTTAACTGACTTGCCTAGATAAATAAAATAAAACACTAAAACTCATACAATGCAAAAACATGACCTTGTCCTGAACCCGTTTTTGCCTCCCATATTTCACAAAATCTTTCCTGTTTCCAGTTATCTATATAAAAGGGGGGTCAGGCTCATGGCTACACTCCTTGAAAATATATACATATATATATATACAGACACACATGCTCTCTCACACACACAAGCCACATCCATGTTTCAAGAGGCTAAATTACTCCGCAAACAAACAGTGCTCCTGTCTAGTGACATCCATGTTTCATCCTGTCGACCAGGAAGGAAGAGAGAGAGAGCTGGTAGTAAAGAGCAGTAGTATATTTTTCCAGCGTGACTTTTTCAATGCCTGTTTGTTTTGGAACGTGCTAAGGAAGCGGAGCAGGAAAACAAGTTTACCTTGAGGTCTGGTTCGTCAGACAGGTAACCCACTATAGAGAGATGGAGGATGGAAGGATTTCTACCCCCCTCTTTCTTTCTGTGTCGCTTGCTCGCTAGCTCACCGACTCTCCAAACAGCTACTCTTATGAAGTGGGCGTTTGATGTCGGTGCCAGAACTGAAACTCCCCAGTCTTCTACTGTAGCTGGTATAACCTCTGCTATTTGAAGAGGGGAAAACATTGATGTATAGCTTTACCTGATGGGTTTTGTGGTCAGAAAAAAAGGCAACAAAAAAACACAGAGAGAGGAGATGGTGAAGAGAATGAGAAGAAGAAAAAAAAAATCAGATCTTTTGAGGAAACGCATTTTCCTTTCGATTGCCGTCCTGTGTCCACGTGAGTTCGTAAATACTGAAGCGCGGCCAAAGTAATGAATATGAAACACTTGCTTTGTCGGAGGAAAATAAAAACGTATGAATTCAAGGAAAATCCATACATGGTTTATGAGCGGGTCGTACGTGATGGATTCAAACCAACATACCCCGTTTGAAGATAGTTTTGATGTTGTTTACTTGCTGGGTTAATATTTACTGTGGTCAAGATCAGAGAGGGTTGCGACTTGAAAGGAACAAAATCCACAAGTCATTTATTGAGTGACGTTTTGATACATCATGAAATGTGCAGAATGGATAGTTTGTTTCTATACCTGATAAAGTGAAACCGGTATAGCCTTGAGGAGACGTTTCAGTTTTCTTCATTTCCAAAAGACAAAAGTGAAAAGCTGGAGTAGGATTCTCGTTTTTAACAGATGTTGGTGAATTTTGGTGTGGATTCATTTCTGTCTTTTAAATGTGAAGCGTTTGATCATCAAAAGTCAGAATAACACACAAGTGTATTCTGAAAATGTAATATTCTGAGTATTGATTTTGTCCATAATGCTCATGTTATGGTGAAATAAATCAAATCACATTTTATTTGTCACATGCTTTGTAAACAACGGGTGTAGACTAACAGTGAAATGTTTACTTACAGGTCCTTTTTTAACAAGTATTAGATAAATACCAATCCTGTATGTGTGGGTTCACAGTAATAATAGGTCCTCTCCTCTCCTCAGGTATGATTCAGAAGCAGGTGCTCGGCATCATTCCCTCAAGCCAAGCTGGCGGCGCCCAGACCTTTGCCTCGTTCCAGCCTCGCACCACAACCATAAACATCAGGCCGGGCATGCCAGGCTCACCACAGCAGGTAACACCCCATAGACCATCTTTCCCTGTCGGTCAGTCAATCACATCTATTTATAAAGCCCTATTTCCACCATCAGTTGTCACAGAGTGCTTTACGGTAACCCCGCCTAGATCTTCAAATTCCCCCTTCCTTACCAACATCCACCCTGCCCCCTTGTCACTCCTTCTCCCCACAGCCCTCTAAAACCGGTCAGTAGCGGTAACACGTGATCGACACGTTATTGAAAGAATTCCCCGTGAACTATTAACAGCAACCCTTCACTGGTGTCCGTGTCGTCCCTGTGGTATAAGGGGAAGTCCCAGTGTTTCTGACCTTGGCTGTGTTTCTAGGTGCTCACCGCTGGAGGCCAGATCCGTCCGGGGATGACCGTGCTCCGCACCCCCATCCATCAGACAGGCGCCATGGGTAAAACCATCCTCCGAACCCCCCTCGTGGTGCAGCAAGGTAGGCTGTTTGTATTTACCTACTCCATTTTAGCATGATAGGCCAGTTAGAATAGTCTCTTTCACGAACTTGTGTTCATGCATGTTCTGACTCTGTCTGTCTGCCTTTCGGTCTGTTTGTGTGTCTGGACTTGTGTGTGTGTGTGTGTGTGTGTGTGTGTGTGTGTGTGTGTGTGCCACTTACGTGTGTGTGTGTGTGTGTGTTTTCCTCCTCCAGGTCAGGCGGGCCAGCAGGTGGTGACCCAGATCATCCGGGGGCAGGCCGTGTCCACGGCCATCTCAGGTGCCAGCCCCGTCACCACCGTGGCCGGACAGAGGGTGGGCAGTGCCCCCAAAACCCCGGGCCAGCCCATCACGGCCCAGACACCACAGCAGCGGGTACAGCAGGGCCAGGGCCAGGTCAAACTCACCCTGGCTCAACTCACCCAGCTCACCCAGGTAACATCAGCTACCCCATAATAACCCTTCAACTGATGTCAGGCAACAGTGGGACAATAGGTTTCTGCTCGGCCCACCTAGTGTATTGTAATTCTGCACTTTTCAAAACGAGTATGTTTTCATTTTAGTCCTATTCAACAGGAAAGATCAGAATAACTCATTTTCATGTCCTTGTTAGTATATCTATATGTGCTAGTTTCGACATGGTCTGTTTGGTTTTTTTTAAAGAGTAGTGCACCCTTGCCTGATCGTAGATCAGTTTGTCTAGCCAACTCCTATGGTCGTTGCTATATATTGCATGACAAACCGATCTGGGACCAGGCTGCCGTTGCACCTGTAAATGACCTCCGAAAGCATCACCCCTCCCTCATCTCCCTGTTTCTCCCCCCATCAGAAGCAGCAGAGCCAGGCAGTAGAGCGGCCAGGCGGCGGGGCCCAGGGCCTGACGGTGATGATCCAGGGCCAAGGCCAGGCCACGGGCCAGCTGCAGGTCATCCCCCAGGGGGTCACGGTCATCCCCGGGCCCGGTCAACAGCTCATGCAGGCGGCCATGCCCAACGGCCATGTCCAACGCTTCCTCTTCACCCCCATGGCCCCTGCCGCTACCCCAACCTCCACAGGTAGTCAAAAGAGCGAATAATAGTGTGTATTATTGACACGGATACGGACACACAGTCTCCATCATCCACTGCAGGGCTGCGTTCAGTAGACACAAAAGGGGGAAATGTTTTCTAACAGACAGTGAGAGGGTACGGTAGTATGTCAAAAGTGTTTTATCCTGTTTTGTGCCCACTGAACAGGACCCAGTACCCAAATGTTATGTAGCCTATCAGCAGCCACATATACACTCGCAGATTATTGTTTTACCATTCAAATATTCACCTGTATAAAATATTCATAGCCTGTGTGTCTTCTAAAGGTCTGCCCATCCCCTTTCTCTCCTCTCCTCCCTTCAGCCCCCACCGCCCCGGGCCAGACCACCAAGACCCCTGCCCAGCCCGCCCAGCAGGCTGCAGCTCCCATCCAGGCTGGCGCCGCCCTGGCCACCAGCACCCCCCCATCCGCCACCCCCCAGGGCCAACTCCCCTCCCAGACCCAGGCCCACATGCCCATCCAATCCCCCACCCCCCTCCAGGTCAAGTCCCTCAAACACCCCCCCGGCACCCCCACGGGCCGGCCGCAGCAGACCCTCCAGCTCCAGGGCTCCCCCCACCAGCTCATCACTGTCCCGGGCCTCCAGCAACAGGTCCAGGTCCTGGCTCAGCTCCAGGCCCAACAGGGGACCTCCGGAGGCTCGCTCCCCCAGCAGATGAAGCTCCAGCTTCCCATCCAGATCCAGCAACCCGGGGTCGGTGGAGCCCAGCCTGGAGGTCCGATCCAGAACGTGGTGGCCATCCAGACGGCCAGCGTGCAGGAGCAGCTCCAGAGGATCCAGCAGCTGAGGGAGCAGCAGCAGCAGAAGAAGAGGCTGGCGGCCGAGGCCAAGCGGGAGCAGGCGCTGGCGGCGGCCAGCCAGAGCGACATCATCCAGAAACAGGTGAGGGCGCAGTGGTCAATATCAGAAACGTGTACTTACGTGGGTTTGCTCGCATGTCTGTGTTGTGTGTGTGTGTTCAGGCAGCCAGCCAGACACAGGTGGTGTAACAGTATAGTAGGCCCCGTCTCTCTCTGACATCAGCACATAAACAGTCCTCTCAAACAGCCTGCTCCCACGACTGTGGTTTATTTTCCAAGCTGTCCACCGCCACTGTCTTTGTCTGTTTTAGATTGTGTGTGTGTGTGTGTGTGTGTGTGTGTGTGTGTGTGTGTGTGTGTGTGTGTGTGTGTGTGTGTGTGTGTGTGTGTGTGTGTGTGTGTGTGTGTGTGTGTGTGTGTGTGTGTGTGTGTGTGTGTGTGTGTGTGTGTGTGTGTGAGCACGTTTGTGGCTTGCGTGCACCCCTAGTCTAGTGCATACACACTATGGGTTCCTCTGAAATGGCACCCTTTTCCCTATATAGTGCACTACTTTTGACCAGAGCCCTATGGGCCTGTGTCAAAAGTAGTGCCCAATATAGGGGATAGGATGCCATTTGGGACGTAACCTATACATAAGGGTCCTTTATTGTGTGTTTATGCGTCTTGCGTTCTACAACGCATGTATTTTGCCTGCGGTGTAACAAACACCTGCTTCCTGTGTATTTGACGTCTTTGACATTTCTCTGTTCTTTCATTGTGTGAGGCCTGAGTTGGAGTGGCACCCTATTCCCTATATAGTGCACTACATTTGACCAGAGCCCTATGGAACCTGGTCCAAAGTAATGCACTACATAGGGAATCGGGCGCCGTTTGGGACGCAACCGTGTGAGGCCTGAGTTGACCTCTGACCCCTCTGTCTCCTCTGTGACAGGTGGTGATGAAGCAGAACGCGGTGATCGAGCACCTCAAACAGAAGAAGCCCATGTCCCCCGCCGAGAGAGAGGAGAACCAGAGGTGAGGGACTAGGAGCTAGCTAATGCTGTTGTCATGACAATCAGACCTTGTGTTGACCCGCCGTGTGTGTGTGTGTGTGTGTGTGTGTGTGTGTGGGAGGTGTCATCCTCTCCCTCCCTGTGGAGAAAGCCAGGGGTTATATTTAACGTGTCTGGGTCATGGGAAAGGTTACCACAGACAGACCATGTGTTGTGTCCTCCTCACTGGGTTTAAACCAGACCTACAGTCCTGGAGCAGGGCAAGCCAGGGCACTGTGGTTCTATCCCAAATGGTACCCTGTTCCCTATGTAGTGCACCACTTTTGACCAGGGCTCATTTGGGATTCAGGCCAATTTTTTGGGTCTTGTCTCCCTCCATCTCTCTCTTTTGTGGTCAGTCACGTCAGTGTACACAGTCTGGGAACCATGGTTGACCTTGACCTCCACAGCTTTTGTGTGTGTGTGTGTGTGTGTGTGTGTGTGTGTGTGTGTGTGTGTGTGTGTGTGTGTGTGTGCGTGCGCGAGAGAGAGCAGTGGCTTCCTATTGCTAGTCTCTCTTTCCATCGCTCTCCGGCCCCACCTCTAAATAAACACAGGGAACAAAAACACTCTTGACATCTGTCACATGTGACCTCGTGACATGGCTACCGATTGGCTTAGAGTGTTTTGTCTCGTAGTGTGAGGTAACGGGTGATGGAAAGGTTTATGATGTATGGGAACATTATACTTTACATTTCCTTCAAGTCCATTTAGATTTCATCATTTGAATTACCCCCCCAAAAATGTATTCACTTCAAATGTCCTTAAAATTCCTTCACTGGACTATGGATGAAAACGAGCTTCATAGCTAACTCTCTTGTTACATTGATGGGAACACTGAAATGAAGACGATACATTGTCACCTAAATACAAAATGTTTTAAAATCCCATCCACCGCTCCCCTCAGGAGGATTGTGTGTCTTTATAAATGGCTATAAGCATGTATGAGCCTTTATAATGTCTTATAAGGCATATAACATGTCTCTATCCCCTTCCACCCAGGATGATTGTGTGCAACCAGGTGATGAAGTTCATCCTGGACAAGATCGACAAGGACGAGAAGCAGGCGGTCAAGAAGAGGAAGAAGGAGGAAGCAGGCGAGCAGAAGAGGACCAAGGCCAACGCCACCAAGCTGTCGTCGCTGCTCTGCCGGCACAAGGAGACGCTCAAGGCCGAGATCCTCAAGAAGAGAGCCCTGCTGGACAAGGAGCTGCAGCTGGAGACGCAGGTCACACACACACACACACACACACACACACACACACACACACACACACACACACACACACACCCCTGCATTCTCCCATGAACATACTGTACTCATGATGGACACATGGTAGCAGAGCTGCACACAGATGTCCAACACACACACACACACACACACACTTTTGATCTCACTCTCTACCCTTATCTCCTTCCACAGGATGAGCTGAGGAGGGACCTCACCAAGCTGCGACGGGACAAGGAAAGGGCCCAGGCCGTCGCCCACCAGGCGGCAGCCACCGCCGCACACACGCATCACGCCCAGCACGCCCTGACACACACCTCCCAACTCAACCCGGCGGCCTTCGCCCACAAGCGGAAGCGGGAGGAGGAGAGGGACGCGGCGTCGACGGCCAACGCCAAGAAGAAGAAGATGATCGCTACCTCAGACAGCAAGAAGGAGACCAAGCTCTACTGTGTCTGCAGAACGCCCTACGACGAGTCCAAGTAAGAGACAGGCTGTGATCTACATGGTACCCTATTCCCTATGCAGGGCCCTGGTCAAAAGCACTACACTATACACCAATTAGGGTGTCCATTGGGCTCTAGTCAAAAGTAGTGCGCTTGGGAATATGGTGCCATTTGGGCCGTACACAACGTTTTATGTACCGCAAACGGGACCCTTATCTAAAGCCGTTCTGAGGAGCGTCGATATAATTCAAACACGTTAAATGTATAGTAAGCTACCTCCAATGCCTCTCTGAAGAGACAGTCAAAATGTATACCATTAACCATTTCTGAGGAAGCTCAAACATTAACAGAAGTGAAGATCAATTTCACCTGAAATTATTGCGGTGTGTTTGGACTTTAACTGGTGACTCTCCATTATTTAACTTCCTGAAATGCCCTCAACCAGGAAGTTGAAACACTATGGCAACACACAAATGGCATTCAATACATTCCTAACAAACGTACCTGAAACCATGACCTCATTTGACCCCATAGTGATTTGGCATTCGTTCACGTCCTGTGTTCTCCCAGGTTCTACATTGGCTGTGACCTGTGCACCAGCTGGTACCACGGCGAGTGTGTGGGCGTCACCGAGAAGGAGGCCAAGAAGATGGACGACTACATCTGCAGCGAGTGCAAGCGGGCCCAGGAGGGAAAGACCGAGGAGCTCTACTGCATCTGCCGAACGCCCTACGACGAAGCACAGTAAGTGCATAGGAGTGTGTGTGGTGTATGGGTTCTCAGTGGCAAAAACGTACAATATTACCTATTAGATGGTGATATCTGTTGACCTTTTGATGTATCGTTTCAGTTATACTTTGTATCGTTTCATATTTCCTTTGACGTCTAGGGTTGAAGGTTGTTCTATGTAACAGAGCTTGAATTCCTTATGTAAAGACATTGGCCCCATCTGAAATCTGTCTTGCCTACTACTTACTAAAACTACACACCGTGTACTAATCGTACTACATGCTATTTAGACGTTCTGTTTACTAAAAACAACCCTCCAAGCAACACGTATCAGCGTACTAGGCTCATCCATACTGAGAATGTGTCATCTAATGCGCAATTGCGTTGATTCCCGCCATTCGTTAATTTTGGTAGAGCACATCCCCTATTCCCCTACACACATGGGACTCCAAAGACTATTCTCTCACTCAATAGTGTGCAGCGAATTCTACTCGATGAAAACCAGAAATTAGTATGTCTATATCACCCTGGCTTTTAAAGCATACACATTTTCTGAAATGTTCCTTACTGTAAAATGTATTAGTTTCACATACCCAAAATGCCTACTATTTAGAATGCAACTATGGGTATTCAGACACGCCAGAGTCTATTTCTTCAATGGGACTTGGAACAGAAACCATGGTCGTGTTCATCAAGCACAATGAACGTGACCCACCCCTGCCGCCCTCCTCCTCGCCCCTGCTCAGGTTCTACATCGGCTGCGACCGCTGCCAGAACTGGTACCACGGCCGTTGCGTGGGCATCCTGCAGAGCGAGGCCAACCACATCGACCAGTATGTGTGTCCGCAGTGCCAGTCCACAGAGGACGCCATGACCGTGCTCACGCCGCTCACCGACAAGGATAACGAGGGGTTAAGGAGAATCCTGCGCTCCTTACAGGTATGTCACCCCTTCCTATGCTCCTCCCTTCGCCCTCGTTCCCCCTCTACCTCGCGTCGGGACGGTACGAAACAAAGCCCTCCTCTGTTCTCATCTCTTATCTGATCTGTACGCTGGTCCCCTGGGCGGCACTTGGACAACTGCCCTGGCTACAGGGGTTTTTCCACCCTCCTCTTCCTTCTCTCCTCCTTTTTTTTCCCTCTCTTCTTCCCCTCCTCCTCTCTGTCCGCATGGCATGGACGTAGCCGGAGCACATCTGTGTTGAACCAGCTGCTTCCAATGCCATTTTCAACCTCATGTTTGTTTTCCTTCTCTCTTCTTTTTTTGCTCTACGTCTCTCAAGTGTCTCCTCTCTCTTTCTCCCTACCTCTCTCAGGCTCACAAAATGGCGTGGCCGTTCCTGGAGCCGGTGGACCCGAATGACGCCCCAGACTACTACGGAGTCATTAAGGAACCAATGGGTGAGTGGGGGGAGAGTTCTGCCTATTTGCATTGATTCAACATTGTAAAAAGAGGTGCTGTTGTCATAAATGGAATAGCCATCACAAGGGACTCCTAAGTTGTTACACACACAAACGCAACACGTCGCCCTGCTCGAGAGGAAAGGCCTCCAACTCGGATCAAACTGCCCATGTAAAAGGCGGACTTGCGTCAACAGGGCCTTTTTGAACTTCCACACAAACAAACCGTTAATAAGCTGCCGGAAAAACCCCAGAGACTTCTGCACTTGGACACTACAGTAGCCGCCTTCTACACTACAGTGCATTTGACCTGGGCCTGGAAACTCTAGTCCGCCGCCCGCAAAAAAGAAACCTTTTCACCCTGCAGAAGAAAAAGCCAAGTCTGGCCACGGCTGTCCGGTCGGCATAAGTTTGGGGTTTGTAGATGAAGTCTGATGACTGAGAAGAAGGCCCTCTTTGATATGGGCAAGGGGTCGGCCTGCTGACTGGGTGGGGGGGGTGAGGGAAGGTTAAGAATCGGATATGTTTATTTAAAATGGAGCCCCGGGGCACGACATGGGAGAAACCCACTGCTGCCCTGTGGGGAATTATGAAGGACCAGGCTTGTTGCTAGCTTACCTAGCTAACTATCGTGATAATTGAGTGTTAACTTTCAACTTCTTTCAAAGGCAAATTTCATAACAGTGACATCATGTTGCCAGAATCGACGGGTCGGCCGCTCGGTCACATCCAGTGTAATTCACTTTGAAAGGGCACGAGCCAGAGATCCAGGGTCGAAACTAGCGTTGAGCTAGTATTTCTGACGGTCAAGTTGACGTACAAGTGATGTATTGCGCTTTTAGACGCATACTTGATTATCTATCAAACATTTACACCACATAAACTGCAATTCCTTTTGAAGCGACTCTGGGGAAGAGTCAACTTGATGATTCCGGAGGTGATTCATGTTCTGTTCTTGTCTTCTTCCCTTCTTTCTAGACCTTTCTACGATGGAGGAGCGGTTGCAGAAGCGCCACTACATCAGGCTGACGGAGTTCGTGGCGGACATGACCAAAGTCTTCGACAACTGCCGATACTACAACCCGAGCGACTCGCCGTTCTACCAGTGCGCCGAGGTCCTCGAGAACTTCTTCGTCCAGAAGCTAAAAGGGTTCAAAGCCAGCAGGTAAGACCTCTGAACTCTCCCTTGGCCTCGTCAGTCAACTCTGACATTTTAAACTCTGAGCTCATCCCACCCTTTTTCGCCTAATTTAACCCCCCCCCGTCCCCCCCGTCTTCGTCGGATCCTCCCGTGCTCCTCCGTCCTCGCCTCTTCTTTGTGCTATCCCTCCCTCTTATCCCTCCCTCTCTCGCCCACCCCAACTTTAGGATGATTCTGTGAAGTTTGGTGTTTTGAGGGTTTTTTTGCGTTTTGTAGTGCTTTAGTCTCTGTCACATCTGCCGTTGGGGTCCAACCTGAAGGGCCTTAGCCGCCACCGAACCACCAGACGCCAGCCCTTCCACACAGATCTGTCTGTGGTCTGTTGTGTGGAGCCTGTTTGTGTATGCGTGTGGCGTCAGCTTTCTATTGGCATTCACTTTAGAGCTGTGTAGAAGCAATGTCCAATCCATGCTCCATGTCCTTAGCATCCCATCTCCTGTCTTTAGCACGTAGTTTTGCATCTATTCCTCCTCCCCTGCATTGTGTGTTTGTGTGCTTATGGTCATGTGCTTCCACCTGCATGTGTTTATGTCATCCATTCTCTCTCCCTCTCTTACAGATTGTGATGTCATAAGTCTGGCCTTGTAGTTGGAATCTGAGCTGGGTGCCGGGGTCACTAAAAAAAAACATTAGGCTATCCTGGACCTTGCTGTTTTTATTGCTTTTAAACAGCGTCAAACTTTTTGTAAGAAAGTATATTTGCAGTATAAACCACACCGTAGGTGTGTTGTTTTGTATTTTTAGAAGGAAAGACGCTTTAAAAACATTTCTCCATTTGACAATGGCAGCCATGTTGGTCACAAACAGCAATCAAGGGAAACATCTGTTACGTTTTTACATTCATTTCACAGACAATAGATATTCGATGGAAGTTGAGTTCATTTCTGTTCATATCTCAATCTGGTGACTTGTGAGGCACAATATCAAGTATCGAAACGGTTAGGTGACAACCTCATCGTTGTGATTAGATTTTGCTCAAATGTTGAAACGTATTTCTCACACATGTAACGTTGCATTCAAGTCAGTCCCACATGTGCAGATTACATATCATTTCATTTAACGGAGTACCTTTATTGTATTGATGAAGTGCAAAGATTGTACCTCCTCTTAACTGGCCATTTTAAAAAGATGAACAACATTTACCAGTTAGTCTTTTATCTGATTTATTAATGTATAATGTTATTGTTTTATGTGCATATTATATCCTTTTGTGAAGGAGTATTATATGTTCAAAAGAAAAATAATGCTAAGATATATAGGTCATAGTTTTTTGTGTAGCTTTGCAGTTACTTCCTGATGAACTCGACTGTCCCACGTTTTACATGGTATGTTCTCACTGTATATACAAGCCTTCTAGAACATTAAACTAATGTTACACCAACATGGCTGCTCTCTCTGCTCAAACGTCTGACCCCACTGGCATCCAATAAGAGTTTTTGTATTCCCTCATGCATATTTTGTGATTTTTGTCAAGCTTTTAATTTAAAAAAAACACGTCAAGCGATCACATGAACTGTTTCCCCTTCTCTCTGCGTTCTGTAGGTCTCATAACAACAAACTGCAGTCTACAGCCTCTTAGAATACACAGACTGCACTCCTTCTAAAGATTACTGTCAAAATGGCTGCCAATGTGGTTCCCCCTGAACACTCATACTCCAATGGGGAAGCCAGGCTACTACTTACCTGTCCCCACACACCACACCTGTCGGACTTCGGAGTGGGAGTCACACCCCCTGTTTAAAACCAGCACACGCTCCTGGAAGATCGTAGCCGACGCGTGCTTCAGGCCGAACGGCCTTGGTACCAAACCGGATGAGCCCTCGCCGCTCCTCAACCACCTCTATGGCCGTGGAAAGAGAAGAGACTGGCAGTGGAAGGCTCCATTATCCAAACCCTTAGTGTTCATGATGGGTGATACCACATCCCCAACAAACAGGGGGAGGGAGGCTCAGACTTTCAGTTCACAGCCTGGTTCCTTCCCTTCAAACCACTTCCGATCTGGTGTATGAAATGGAGGGATGGCGGGAGAAAACCCCCCTGAACTCAAGCTAATGGGCTGTTCAAGGGTAGTACAAAACACGGCAGCAGTAGACTCTTTTCAAGTTGTTAATTCCTTAACTAATCTCACATCTCTTTTGTATCAGTTATTCTTCCTTCCCTGGGGTCAACTCCCATTTCAGACTGTGTATGTTCCAAATGTCACACTATTCCCTATATAGTGCACTACTTTTGACCAGAGCCATATGGGTCTTGGTTTAAAAGTTGTGCTCTGTAAAAGGAATAGGGTGCCATTTGGGATGACAACCACTGACATTTTCCAGCTGTCTCTGCTTCCTCATCCAAAATGGGTCTAAATAGCACACACACACCTGTCTGGCTGCTTGTGTTTGGAACGAGCTGATCCTAGATCATTGTGAACCCACATGGTGCCACCTTGAAGATGTATGTGCCCTGTCCTCCAAACAGGCCATAGAGAGTCCAAGTTACCATTTCTATGTAATGTCTCAATGTGGAAATGGTATCCTGTTTGTAAAACCTTGTTTTTTCAGATGTTGAACCTCTGTTTTTCTTTATGTTACCACCTAAGGCGGGAATATTGGTGTATATGAAACAACAGCCGACATTGAGAAAACAAGCTCTATTTCTCGCCATGTAGAGGCTTCTCGAAAATGTTTAATTGAAGACATTCAACCGATGAAAACAAGAAAAGCTCTCCAAATCCTTCCACAGGAAAATAACCGAGGATGGACTTGGAGAATGTGAAAACCGTTAAAGGGCATATTTAACTTAAGTGTACTGACCATCCACACCGCAATCCCCCCCCCCCTCTCTCCCCCAATATTTTGTCAAGAAGGTTGGATCATATGCATCTCTCAACTCATAGGCCCCCTATAAAGGATTAAGTCAAATGCTTTATAGTTTTCCACTGCATCAAGTAAACATGTTGTGGTCTAGAACAGTAAATCAGGAAGTCAACCTTCGTTGGAGAATCTTCATACTAAGTTGGGGTTTGTATGAAGATTTCTTTAGGAACTCTTGGCCATTTTGATCATATTTGGAACTCTTCTGTAATAACTGTGTCGAGGCAGTACTGTTTGTTGGGGGGAGAACATTTTTGGAGTTGTCATTGGTGCTCTTAGTTAACATCTTAAAGATCGACTTAAGAGTGGGGGGGGGGGGGGGGCTTAGGTTTGAAGAGGGGTTGGGGTAAATTTCAATTTTGGAAGTGAACTGAAATTCCCATTTTCATTGGAATTTCAGTTTACTTCCTGAATTGAAATGGAAATAACCGAAACCCTGGTTTGAAGTGCCAACAACTTTTTCGGAGGTGGACTGAGTTGAGAGATGAGGTGACCGAAGCCTGTTTGTCAGTCCTATTCACTGACCTGTTTGCATTTCAAACCATGCACTCCAGTTTCTATTCTTACATGCATCGTTCACCATTTGTATTTCATGTTGTATAATATGGCTGTCAATAAACAGAGATTTTAGAGATTTTTATAGCATTAGTACTTTTATTTTGGACCATTTTAACCAGCAACTAAGCCTACCTGTAGATTCAATAGATATTCTCTATCTTTTGTCATAGTGGACTCTGCATTTAGTTAAAATTGCCCTTTATATTAAAAGTGCTGCATATTGTGTGCATATTGATTTAAAACGGGCGGGGAATGTTAACTCCTTTTGAAGAGTTTTTTTTTTTTTAAATTTAAAGAACCAACCAGTTCTACACATCTCTTAATAACTTCATCACAATATCTGTTATTTATTCATATCGCTGAAAATATTTCATTTTTTTAGTAAATGTAAGAGGAAACATAACTGGGGGAAAATACTATATGTTTTTAACAGATTGTGTCAACTCTTATGAGATCCTTTTTTGTACTTGATAGGACATTTCATCCTAGATAATAAAGTCATGTTTTGACATCAATTGTCCAATGGGCTGTCATCTTTGTGTTTACGTGCTTATGTTGTAATTAATTTGTGTTTAAGGGCCAGGAGTTTTGTCCGGATGTGTTTATCCTGTCAGGTCACATGGTCAGGAATGTGTAATATAATGAATATTAAGTAGTTAGTACCTTTTTCATCCCTTTCCACGGTGGAGTTGGATGAAGTTGCCTCAGACACTGATCTAGAGTCAGCTTCCCTGCATTTCCCCCTGTAATGTTTCAGGTATTTTGGTATTTATTAGGATCCCCATTAGCCGCTGTGAAAACAGCAGCTACTCTTCCTGGGTTCCACAAAAGGTAAGATATTCGGGGAGGATTATCTGATCCTAGATCTGTGCTTAGAGGCAACTTCTACCCAGACCAGAGCAGGGGATGATGCCTGAGGGCAGCACTTATGCCCCCCCCCACACACACACATTGTATTTTCCCAATACACAGTCACCTCCTGTCATAAAAAAAAAAAAAATCCCCGGATTTGTTTCATTCGTTCATTGTTGATACATTTTGCATCATATGATTCTGCGTTTTTCATCATATGTAGCAAAATGCATCATATGGGCCAGATTTCTGTATTTTCAAAGTTACATAGCTTGAAAACTTGACTGCTGCCATGCAAAACATTTTGGGACTATATCAACAATGGATTAATGAAACAAATACCAAAAGAGAGTTTGGGTGGAGTTTTCCTTTAACCTTCCCCTCTCACCAAAGACACACACACCCCTCCCTCTCTCCCTTCTTCACGCTCCCCCTCCACTCCAAACCCCTAACTGAATCCAGAGCTTTGCAAGGACACCAAATGGACTACAGATGACCACAAGTCCCATCAATTCCTCTCTCTGTGGCTTGGGGGCTGGAACTCTCTCACTCTCTCTCTCTCTCTCTCTGTCACACAGGAAGGAACTAGGACAAATTCCCACCTCGTCCCCCACCCCAACCCCTTATCCCTATTCCTCTCCATAAGGAATGTTGTCCCGCTGTGATGGTAGCCGAGATGCGAGCGAACTCCCGTTTCCTGCCCGCCTGCATCTGTTCCCTCCAGCTATGTTCCCAGATGGACTTCAAAGCATGGGAACTGCTCAGTTCAAAAATCATTCCCTAGGCCAGACAGAGCCCCTATTACACCACAATTATGACCCTGTTTTGGGGCACTTAATCGCCAGGGGTTATCATCAGGGTTGAAACAGTATTTTTTTACTATACACTCCAGTTCAAATCTGTGTGCAGCATACATAGAGATCCTATAATTCACTAGAGAGGCTGATGTCATAGACCCTCATAATTCCAGAATGTGTTCATTATGGAAGCCATCTTGGTCAGGAATGAATCCAAAAGTGATTATATATGTCATTCTGTGGTGCCATTCAAGAATGTGTGTTTGCAAGGCTTCGGCTGAGTGTTAGGTCCCCACCGATAGCACATGAATAGACCCACAGACCACACCGACACCCAATGAGTAAATAACAAATACATCTTTATTAGTTCCATGTAGTATGAGATGAGATATGTGCACACAGTGCAAACCTTTGGCTTTTCTCTCATTTTAAGTATGAGGATAGTCAAAGATGACAGGTCAGACCAAGGTTATGTGGCCTGGATGTCTATCTTATCAACCATTCAAAGTTTTCCCTCAGGAATGGAGAGAGCCCAGGGTCTCTTACTCTCTCTCCCAGGGTCTCTCTCTGTCTTGATGTATGTACATACAGTGCCTTCAGGAAATATTCACATCCCTTGACTTTTTCCACATTTTGTGCTACAGTCTGAATTTAAAATGGATTAAATTGAGATTTTGTGTCACCGATTTACCCACAGTACTCCATAATGTAAAAGTGGAATTTTGTTTGTAGAACACTTTTTTAATTATTAAAAAATGAAAAGCTGAAATGTCTTGAGTCAGTAAGTATTCAACCCCTTTGTTATGGCAAGCCTAAATAAGTAAAAATGTGCTTAACAAATCACATAAGTTGCATGGACTCATTCAGTGTTCAATAATAGTGGTTAACATTTTTTTAATGACTACCTCATCTCTGTACCCCACACATAAAATGATCTGTAAGGTCCCCCAATCGAGTAGTGAATTTCAAGCACAGACTCAACCACAAAGACCATGGAGGTTTTTCAGTGTCTCTCAAAGAAGGCCACCGATTGGTAGAGGGATAAAAAAAAATATCCCTTTGAGCATGGTGAAGTTATTCATTAGGTTTTGGATGGTGTATCAATACACCCAGTCACTACAGAGATTCAGGCGTCCTTCCTAACTCAGTTGCACGAGAGGAAGAAAACTTCTCAAGGATTTCACCATGAGGCCATTGCTGATTTTAACTTTTTGTCCTGAGTACAAAGTGTTATGTTTGGGGTAAATCCAACACAACACATCACTGAATACTAGTCTTCATATTTTCAGGCATGGTTTTGGCTGCATCATGTTATGGGTATGTTTGTCATCGGCAAGGACTCAGGAGTTTTTTTTATGATAAAAAGAAACGGAGTACAGCTAAGCACAGGAAAAATCCTAGAGGAAAAACTGGTTCAGTCTGCTTTCCAACAGACACAGGGAGACAAATTCACCTTTCAACAGGACAATAACCTAAAACACAAGGCCAAATCTACACTGGAGTTGCTTACCAAGATGACGTTGAATGTTCCTGAGTGACCTAGTTACAGTTTTGACTTAAATTGGCTTGAAAATCTATGGCAAGACTTGAAAACGGCTTTCTAGCAATGATCAACAACCAACTTGACAGAGCTTGAAAAATTTTACAAAGAATAATGGCCAAATATTGTACAATCTAGGTGTGCAAAGCTCTTAGAGACTTATCTACAAACTCTAATATCTTCCAAATGTGTATCCAGCATGTATTGTCTATGGGGAGGTGAATACTTACCCAATCAAGATTTTAGTATTTTTATTTTTCATACATTTGTAATAAATGTTCACATTTTTCTTCCACCTTCACATTAGAGTATTTTGTGTATGTAGATGACCAAAAACTACAATTAAATCCATTTTAATCACACTTTGTAACACAACAAAGTGTGGAAAAAGCCAAGGGGTGTGAATACTTTCTGAAGGCACTATAACCTTTTTTCTTCTTTCTTTTTCACCTTCCCTCCTCCTCCCTCTCTCCTTCCCCCCCCTCACCTTCCCTTTGCCACTCTCAAATGCCTCCTTTGAGCTTTTGCCCCATCGGATGTGTGTGTTCGCATTTGTGTGTGTGCATGAACAAATAAGGGCCAGAGGTGGTATTAGCTTTCACCACACCATCTCCAAAGAGAACCGGCAAGGAGAGCCGCACTTTTTTGAAGCCGCGTGTCCAGGTGCGCTGAGGATCAGATTCCCGCGATTATATTTACAAAAACATTCACTAATACCATCAGGTTCCCTTATGAAGTCTGAAATATCCAATGGAGAAAACAGACTGTACACATCTTTAACATTAGAAAAATAGGTTTATTTTAGTCTCTTTTCTGTCTTCTCAACTTTTCCCTCCTCTGGGGTTTGTTGTTGATGCTTTTCCAGTCTTTCATCCTACCCCCCCTCTTCTTTTTCACATACAGTAAAAGTGCATTTCCTGCAATCAAATGACAGGCACAAAACAACAGTATGAAAATGTGACAGCTTTTCTTACAGGCATAAATAGGAGTTTGCTGATATTGTATATCAGTCAATAGGAAGTCCTTTAAAGTTTCCTACCAAGTTCTAAAGGGGAAATGTGATTGGACTCTTGCCATTGGAGAAGCACAAGTGTGCAACTAGATCTGAACAGATAGTCTTTCCCATGGATGATTGGGATAACTTGGGACAAGCCAATTGGAGATGTGCGGGTGTGTTCGTGTGAATAGTGGGGCTGGAGTTGGCAGTCTTCCTCCCTCAGGGTAAATTTGGGCTTCATTCACATGCTCAGACACCATCTTCAAGCGTTGACGCGGGACAACCAAAACATTCTGATGAAAAGTTGTGTTACATCGGATTAGCCAATGAAAATGTCCTCAACCTGAATTATCCCATTGAACCAGAACTCTGGGTTCACTGGCAGAATTTTTCAATCGTAAATTAAACCAATTTGAGAGAGGCACTGATCTGACTGATTCATGTACCAGACATGAATAAATTATCCTTTTAAGTACTATGACATCTTAATAAATGACTAGAGTAGAGACAATACTAGAGAGCTCAGCTTTTATCTTTGTTAAGTGTGCCCTCTATCCAACTCTATGCTCATTTACAATAATAAGCGTTGTCCGTGTTTGGCCCGGGTAGGCCGTCATTGTAAATAATAATTTGTTCTAACTGACTTGCCTAGTTAAATAAAGGTTTTAAAAAAAAATACATTTAGGAAATCTGATGGGGCAATACTTCAAGCAGAGGTTGAAAGACGAGAACCTTTGAAATAGAGTCCACTTGTGTCTTCTATCAAAGAGGACGCAAAGCTACAAGCTAAAGACTGTACAGACAGACAAGCAAAAACATTACCACTCAACCTGGATTATGATACAAACAAGTGCAGGAGGTCCATGCCGGAAAAAACAACATATTGGCCTCATCCATCTACGTCTCTGCTGAAATGCTGTAGAGGGGTTATAGGTCTCAGTCACTTCATGTTGACGACTGCAATGTCTTTTCCGCCACTGCAGGGGGCGATAGTCTGTTTTGGTTTTACCTACACTTGGACCGGGTGGCCTCCAGGGCTTTCTGGTGTCTCCTCTTGTTGAAGCGCTTGACGTAGTTGTTGCTACGCAGGAGGCCGTCCCCTGGCTTCAGTTTCCCCCCCAGCAGGGCCAGGAGGTCGTTGGGGAGGTGGCGCCTCCGGTGGTAGATCTGACCCATTACAATGTACCGGCTACCTATAGAATAGCATTGGGGGAAGAGAGGGTGTCAGTGAATTCAGTATTTGGTCTCTCTGCTCAACTGGTAGACATGAGTTCAGTACCATTGACTATACTAGCATACCACATAGCATGGAGAAATGTATTGAGAATCCATTAGAAGTAATATGCTAGTGTTGATATCGGAACGGAGCCATGGTGGCACCCTATATCCCTCAAATTCAAATCTGGAACCGCAAAGCCAGTTCCACTGCTTTTTTCCATTCCTCCCCTCTAATCAGGGACTGATTTAGACCTGGGACTCCAGGTGGGTGCGATTCATGATCAGGTAGAACAGAAAACCAGCAGTACCTCAGATCTCCAGGATTGGACTTGAATACTCCTGCCCTATATGATGCACTACTGTTGTCCGGAGTGCACCATATAGGGCAGGGCCCTCCAACCCTGTTCCTGGAGAGCTACCGTCCCGTAGGTTTTCACTCCAACCCTAATCTAGCGTAACCTGATTCTAATAATTAGCTGTTTGATGAACTGAATCAGGTTAGTTACAACTGGGGTTGGATTGAAAACCAACAGGAGGGCTCTCTAGGAACAGGGTTGGAGAGCCCTGATTTAGGGGATAGGGTGCTATTTGGGATGCTTTCATTGGTTCCTTAAGTTGACAGTTACCTAGTTTGATGTCAGGACAAGGCTTGCTACATTTGTAGGTGTCCAGGACAAGGAGACGCACTTTGAGAAAGAAGCTGTCAGGAGTGACGTAGAGACGGCTCATCTTGTAGAAGCCGTCGCTGCTCACCATCAGTGTGATGAGTCTAATCCCCTTACGCACCATGTCTATGTCGTGAACGACCCCATTGACGGCTGAAATGTAAAAGGTAAATGGTCAAATGAAAGTACAGGTCATTGTTTGTAACTCTAAAGTGGATAGTAGCACAGAGCACTCATAGGTACAGATCTAGGCTCAACAAAACTGACCCAAGATCAGCGTTTAGGGGCAACTTCACCCTGCACCATGGTGAGAAGACTCTACATGACCAAAGGGAATGTCTGTCACTCTAGTCTAAACTACAGCATGATAGGCGGGTTTCAAATAGACTACACCAGACATTGTGTCATGCCCTTATTTTGTCCCCTTTACCCATCCCTTCACTTACAGTCTTTATGGAGAGATCACTGGAAGGTGGTGGCCAGGGCACCCATATCCCTTTCATACAATAGTCTAACCATGTTCACACACACTTACCAAATTCACTGTAGCAGTAGTGCTCCCTCTCCTCCTTCTCCTTCCTGCACTCACTCATGCAGACGGCCTCGTGAGTGAAGTCAGACTCTGCGAGAGAGGGAGACAAAGAAAGGAAGAGAGAGACGGAGATGAGAAGGAGAGAGAGTGACCGACCGTGCCGTGCCTGCTTGTGCGGAGCCAGACTTCATTCCAGTGTCATTAGAAGGACCAGGGTTATCATTACAGAACCCAGGCGTCGCATTCCGCAGGAGGGGGACCCACATTCCCCGTCCTCGCCCCTTAATTACTACATCATAAATGATCTCACTTAGGCATATTTAGCATCGATATCATAACCTCTTACTCCCCAGGACTTCACACAAAGGGACACATTCAATCCGGATGTAGGCAGCAATTTGTGGCTGGAGAGGTAATTAGATAACTATCCCGAAATCACAGCAGTCTCGCACTGTCACAACTCACTTTGTACCATACATAGTGTGGGGGTGTAGTGTCATTTTCAGTACCTCGTTTCAGAATGTCGAAGTGGTAGAGCAGGCTGGAGGAGCGACGGTTGATGAGCACAGATGAGCGGCTGTTATTCCGGTTGGCGCCGCCGGACTGGTACAGACTGGACTTCCCCCCAGGGCGGTTCTCCTCCGGGTCCAGCTTTCTGGTTGAGGGGTCCCTGCGAGGGGAGGGGGCCGAGTGAGGGTGGCCCCTGGGTCTAGAGTTGGGGTAACTGTCCGGGTCACTCTGTGGGGGATTGTTGAAGTTGGTGTGGGGGTCCCGGTGAGGGTCCACGTTGACTTTCTGTGTGCGGTTGGTGGCAGCGGTCAGTGGCGTTTTGGGAAGCACTAGACTCGCCTCGCCGCGGTTCTTCTCGCTGTTGTGCTCGATCAGGCGGTCATTTTTAGGGCCCTTCTTGCTCTTGTTGTGGAGGCTGGGGCGAGGGTCACTGTGCTTGGGCCAGACCCCAGAGGGAAGGGGGTGGAGGGCGTACTTGGAGTCCCCAGCTTTGCTGCCCTTTTCCAGGAGCTCGTTGATAGGGAGAGAGGGGTCTTTGGCCCCTAGCCTTGTGCTATGGTTCTGGCCAGGTAAAACACTCTGGCCCTTCTCAGGGGGGGTGCTGATCACGGAGAACAGCTCTGGATAAAGCAGACAAGGACAGTTACAGCCAGCAGTATATTAGAACTTTATAATATCAACGGCCCCTATATCAAATAAGGTTATGAGTACAGTTGACTGCTTAATATAAGCAATAGCTAGAGACTCAATATTTTTGTAACTGTCAGAGCTGGGTAAAAAAAGCATTCCAGTTCTCTGCCCCTTCCACTTGGAATGAACTACAAAAGGGTATGAAATGACAGGAGTTTGTCTCCTTGAATGTGATTAAAGCTAGGGTAAAACCTTTGGTGGACAATGAAGTGGAGGGCTGTCAATGTTCTGACCCCAGGATGCACCACACCTCCAAACTATCTTTCCTGCTCAATCTTTAAATGTATGTTTTTAAACTGTAGTGCTCTGCGTATTATGTTGTAAATGTGTCTGAAACTTTGTGGGGTGATATTTGGCCAGGTAGGTCTCTTGTAAATGAGATATTTCATCTCAATAAGACTAACCTGGTAACGTAGAATATATAAAAAGAGTGTGGGCACTGAACTAAAGCATGCAAAATGCACTGCACATATTCTATTCAATTGTGATTTTTTTGTTTTATGTATTCACCATATAATCTAATCTACTGGTATTACATAGTCATTTCTAAAGACATTTTCATCCAGATCTTATAAGTATAGTTTTACTGTCAGCACACAAGCCAAACACTTAAAAGTAAAGTAAAACATTCACAGGTTAATCATTGTAGCCTCAATGATCAAAATCGACATTATGGGGTGGCAGGTAGCCTAGCTGTTAAGCGCATTGGTCCAGTAATTGAAAGATCACTGATTCGAATCCTAGAGCCAACTATGTGAAAAATCTGTTTATGTGCCCTTGAGCAAGGCACTTAACCCTAATTGCTCCTGTAAGTCACTCTGGATAAGAGCGTCTGCTAAATTACGTAAATTTCTAGTGGCAGTATGCTTTGTAATTCGAACTAGATCTAACTTCCTGACAACGATAGTTGTAAAAATAGTCAGATTATGAGAATGTCACTCTTTTTGTTTACTCCAGCTTTATGATACGCACATTTCAGATGATTATATTTTTGTAAAGTAGCCTGTACAAAGATTTAATTAGATATGTCTGAGATGTAACTATAGGCTTATATTTGTGAAAGAGAAAAAAATATATCAATCATAAAATTTACTTTAATTCCATGCGTAAAGTCCTGCCATCCAGGAACTCTATATCAGGCGGTGTCAAAAGAAGGCCAGAAAAAATGTCAAGGACTCCAGCCACTCAAGCCATAGACTGTTCATTCTGCTACCGTCCGGCAAACGATACCAGAGCGTCAGCTCTCAGACCAACAGGCTGCGAGATAGCTTCTGCCCCAAAGTCATAAGACTGCTAAATAGCCAGACTGCTAAATAGTATATTATTGGTTCCCAAACTCTCTGTACTGACTCTACCTTGCACTGACTGACCCTACGCACACTCGCTAGATGTTATATTCACGCACCATATACACACTACACTGTCACCCCCACACAAAACCCTAACATACACTACATACGCATACCAACACAAACACACACTTTTACACTCATAATTTGCTGCTGCTAATCTTTTCTTTACTCTTATTATTATCTATCCGGATGCCTAGTCACTTTACCTTGACTTCATGTGCGTACCGTATCTACCTCAAATACCTCGTACCTCTCTCTGCACATTGAACTGGTAGGCTACTGGTACTCCCTGTATATAGTTCCTTTCTTGTGTATTCTATTCCTCGTGTGTTAGTTACTATTTTTAATTATTATTTTTAAACTCTGCATCATTGGGAAAGGTTCGTAAGCAAGCATTTAGTCATGTCTATTACATCAGTTGTGTTCGGCGCAAGTGATAAATAAAATGTCGATTTGATAAGCCAGTACATCTATTTCTTTATTGCACCTCTGAGAAAATGTTACGACTGCTTTAGAAATCACCATATCATCACATTTACAATAGATACAAACAAAAAGTTTAAGTGTATTGGTTTTAAAAGCAATTGCTATTTCCTAATGGATCTTCTGATATACAATGACACTGTTACCATTCTTCACCATTCTTCTCCCTAAAATGTAAATGTAATTAGACATAGTTGGAAAGCAGCAAGAATTGTTACCCGACTTACCATTGTCCTCCGCTTCAGAAAAAGTAAACGCAAGTACCAGCAGGAGTAGAATAATCACTGTCATTCTGAAAAGTACTATTGGATCAATTTCGAAGTCTGCTGGAGTGTCTCTGAATTCCTGAGGTTTATATGCCTGGAATGGAAGGCGTGTCACTCCGACGCAGAGGTAAACAAAGTGACATCAGGGACACTTCATTCATGAAGCCATAGAGGTCCTATTAAATTCCAAATGATATGCATGAAACACCCTTCGGTCTTTAGTAGGCTACTGTGTGGGGGGGCCTTTAAAAAAAAACGTGGCCCAGACTTTAGCCTTTAATTCCACTAATTACTGATGATAATGATTATTAGTGATTACGGATTGTGATAGGCTGTCGCATTTGAACAATCATTTAAAAAAAAAGTAACATGGTTTTAAAGTTCACAGTTAGCCTTTGTTATGTAAATTGCATTTGAAAAGTACCAGTGGCCTGGCTTTGGTCCTCCATACAGATTATCCATTATATTGACCAGATACTCTAGTGCCCGCTCTAACAATGAAAATAAATGTCTTCAAAAATGGCAGGCAGTCGGGAGGAGGCAAGATCAGGTGGGACAGATTCTTGTGTGAACGTTTTCACTAGTTACTTCAGCTACAAAGTCAAAATATGCTTATAATAAATATTAATGAAAACAAAAATGCTGTTTTTGAAATAGGCGTCTTTAGGACTTTGTGGCTGTAGTAACTAGTGACGACCAGGCACAACTCCGATATAAATAGGCGTGTTTATGACTTTGTGGCTGTAGTAACTAGTGATGACCAGGCACAACTCCGATATAAAGTGTTTTTCTCAAAGTTGCCAGGATGTCACGTGTCCTACTTATATCAGTACACTCGTAACAACGTAATCATTACGAAACGTATATTCGATCAAATAATCCACAGGTACCAAATAACAAAAAATGTAATGTCTTAACTAAATTCGACACGCTCATTGACCTCCATACAAAAACTTAAAAACGCCACCTGCTGGAGAAGACAGATTTTGGACCCAATTAATTCAATTAAATTCAAAAGGCTTTATGGGCATGGGAAACATATGTTAACATTGCCAAAGCATTGCCTTTCGCTTCGCCTCTTCCTCTCTGTCGGAAATGAGAGCAGGTCCGCTAGATCCATGGCCCAGTCAGACAACGGTGTCGGTGTTGTGGCGAAAATCTCCCCCTCTGACAGAATCCCCCCCTTCGCCTGAACGCGCACACACTCAATTCTTCTTTGCTGCGACTTGCTTGCTACTTGAGATTTCTGCTCTTCGCTCCGTTGTCAGTTTAGCCTACATTTCACTGATCTTAGTAGCAGAAAGCTTTTTTAAATTTGTGTCCTTTAAGACAGCTATCGATGATCACGTTAGGCTGCGTCTCATTTTATTTTTTTAAGGCGGTTTGATCGCGGGGAGGCACTTCTAATGTCTGCAGTTTTCGGTTTGGCTATTTTCATGTGTATTAGTCTATAAATAAATTTCTTTGCCTTAATACACTGTCAGGTTGGAGATTTCGGGATAACACCGGCCAGCAAGATGGAAACAGAAAAGTCTTTGCCTGTTGGGTGAAACACCGGGATAAATACTGTATAGAAATGCGCCAACTAATTGTTTCTGATTTATTCTGTTTGCCACTGTGATTTATTCTGGTAGCCTATACCGGTAAAAGTAATACGCGTAGAACCACTGCCCCCTTTTGGAAACAATGTCACAAACTTTGAGGCGACGCTTGGATGCTTACGGTATTGCAGATTTCAAACATTTGTATTAAAGTCGTGATTAAACCTTATTGCTACGTATGTGATTGATTTGTATGGTACATTTTCGTGGGTCAAGGCTCCATAGTTTAATGCAATATCATTTCTAAGAGACAAATTGGAGTCGGAGTGCATTCCCCGGTTTTATAATCCATATAACTATTAACAATCATTTACTTCTTTCTGTGTCATTTAACGTAAAACGGAAGTTAAATACGACCCAGATGGGACTCGAACCCACAATCCCCAGCTCCGGAGGCTGATGCCTTATCCATTAGGCCACTGGGTCATCACGTTCCCAGTTAGCGCAGGCACAGTTTATAAAATTGAAAACATGACGATAAAGGCGTGTAAAGTTCCGTAGAATTGTGTATATTTGGTTTCATGATCAACATATTTACTACCAGTTTTAGCTCAACTACTGTGCTCTGCGACATGTCGCAAGCAAATATAGTCAAA
Organism: Salmo salar; assembly: GCF_965601325.2. Classification (NCBI taxonomy): domain Eukaryota; kingdom Metazoa; phylum Chordata; class Actinopteri; order Salmoniformes; family Salmonidae; genus Salmo; species Salmo salar. The sequence continues at coordinate 54,263,058 of NC_138292.1, read as the reverse complement.
TTTAGGGAAAATCTGTAGTATCGTCTCGCGATAACAGCGCATCACCACTAGTGAATCCTTTTCGACTTTTTCAAAAAGGGGCCAATGAAGAGGTGCTTTGACTCGAATGGGCCAATCACAGATCGAGAAAGCCGGAAATTTAAAGGTGGTCTCACGTTTGACGTCATTGCCAGTAAGAACAAGAAAAGGGTGAGTGTGGTCTTCATGCGTTTGTTAGTTATTGTTTATTTTAATGGTTATAATATAGAAGTTACTGGGTGCACTCGATATAAATGATATACGTTGATATATTGTTAAATTATTACTGTTTTTCTGGTGTACTGGTTATGATTAAATGGTCAGTTTGCGCGTTTTCAACCGGCCACATGGTGATCTACGTTAGATTCTAGTTTGCCGGGCAGCAGGAAATGGACACTGTCTTGCTAGCTAGGAAAACGTTGGTTATTTTATTTAAAGCACGCACATAGCTAACATTTAACTTTTCCCCATAACGTTAGTAATCAATACTACAGTGAAGTCATCGCCTTGTTCAATAAGCAACGAAAACAATGTCGACAACTGCGAACGACGCCGATCGTATCACCCAATTCAAAAACAAGGGAAAAGATACCAACGTAAGTTGATATCGCCTTTGCTGCCTGATCTTCATTGATTAACACCTAGTTTACAGTATTGCCATTTGTCTAGCGCTATGCAACTTGACATTGTTTATGTGCAGGAGTTGAGGCGCAGAAGAGTCGAGGTCAACGTTGAACTTCGAAAGGCAAAGAAAGACGACCAGCTTCTCAAAAGAAGGAACGTCAATATCTGCCCGGATGAGCCTACGTCTCCACTCCAAGAGAAGGACCAAAATGCACAGGTATTATTTTGTATCCATACTGTAACTACCCTTATTTGAAACTCAAGCAGGCAACGGCAAGTTTTTTTGGGGGGGGATTATGACGTGTACAGGCCATCAAGCCAAAGATGGACCTCTTCCCAATTGAGTTGGCGCCTTGCTGTCCTGTACTCTATCAGAGGCCTGTTAGCTAGCGCCTATATTTGTCACTTTGTTCCATTGACATGCATGCAGACGTTCCACAGATGTCATGTAATTAATCTGTAATCCTGTCATGTTTCCATAGCCTGCACAGCACTGGACGGTTGAGGAGATTGTGGCTGGTGTAAATAGCCAAAGCCTAGATCATCAGGTGCAGGCTACCCAGTCAGCCAGGTAAGTCAGTAAGCGTTTCATTGGAAACTGGTTTTGAGTAATCACTGTTTCTGTTCTGTTGCCCTGTCTGCCCCTAACCATTACTTTTCACCTGGCCGTTCACCACAGGAAGCTGCTGTCCAGAGAGAGGCACCCTCCCATTGATCGCATCATCGGCGCCGGGCTCATCTCAAACTTTGTCAGCTTCCTGGGCCTGACCGAGTGTCCTCCCATACAGTTCGAGGCGGCCTGGGCCCTGACCAACATCGCCTCTGGCAACTCGGACCAAACCACCGCAGTGGTGGCCGGCGGAGCCATCCCCGCCTTCATCAGCCTGGTGATGTCCCCGCACCCCCACATCAGCGAGCAGGCTGTCTGGGCCCTGGGAAATATCGCTGGTATGAGAAGGCACACTTTTTGTTTGTTGCCTGTATCGAAAGTGACCATGGCATGACTGTTGCCATTGATAGTACAGGAACAGTGATCTGAAAGCTTTTCCCGTGTTTGTTGGAATAACTTCCTGTCAAACCCTGTGTCTTTCAAACAAATTTGTCTGCAAAAGTTGTGTGTGTGAAACTTCATGTTAATGTTGACTACTTGAACATGTGTTGGCTCAATATACCTTTTGCAATAAGCCTTCTTACTCTGTGGTTGTATGCCAGGTCAGCTGTCTTCTGTGACCACATTTTTGACTTGGGCTGATTCCTCCCTTTTCCTCAGGTGACGGCTCCACCTACAGGGACTTGGTCATCAAGCACGGTGCAATTGAGCCCCTCCTGACTCTGCTGGCTGCTCCTGACCTGTCTGTGTTCTCTGTAAGCTGTTTACATGTCATGAGGAAAAGCTCTGGTTTGTTGTGGAATTTGTTAACCTCTTATGGCTCAAATCCCGTTAACGGGGTCGATTTGACAACATCCGGTGAAATGGCAGAGCGCCAACTTCAACTTTTTTTATTACAAATATTGAACTTTAATACATTCACAAGTGCAATACACCAAATTAAAGCTGAACTTCTTGTTTATCTAGCCACAGTGTCAGATTTCAAAGGCTTTACGGTGAAGGCAAACAATGCTATTATGTGAGGACAGCACCCCATCAAACACAGACAATCATATTTCATCCCGCCAGGCGTGACACAACTCAAACGATATAATTCATGCCTTACCTTTGACGGGCTTCTTCTGTTGGCACACCAATATGTCCCATAAACATCACAAATGGTCCTTTTGTTCGATTAGTTCCGTTGTTATGTATCCAAAATGTCTATTTATTTGGCGTGTTTGAAAACACCGGTTCCAACTCGCGCAACATGACTACAAAATATCTCAAGTTACCTGTAATCTTTGTCCAAACATTTCAAACAACTTTCCTAATACAACTTTAGATATTTTTTTTCAAATTTAAGACAGGATAAACTATGTTCAATACCGGAGGAAAACAAAGTGGAGCGTTCTTTCAGGTTGTGCGCCTCTATCAAAAAGTACACTTCCCTCGAGCCTCATTCTGAGCAGGGCTACTTCATTACACAAAGGAAAAACATCAACCAATTTCTAAAGACTGACATCCAGTGGAAGCGATAGGAACTGCAAGCAACTTCCTTAGAATTATGGGTGCTCAATGAAAACCCATTGAAAAGAGTGACCTAAAAAAAATATTCCTGGATGGTTTGTCCTCGGTTTCGCCTGCCAAATAAGTTCTGTTATACTCAGACATCATTCAGTTTTCGAAACTTCAGAGTGTTTTCTATCCAAATCTACCAATTATATGCATATCCTAGCTTCTGGGCCTGACTAGCAGGCAGTATACTTTAGGCACACTTTTCATCCGGGTGTGAAAATAGCAACCTCGAGCCATAAGAAGTTAACAAGTGCTGCAGGAAATTCCACTCGGTCATCAGCTACAGTTGAAGTCGGAAGTTTACATACACTTGGGTTGGTCATTAACTCCTTTTTCAACCACTCCGCAAATTTCTTGTTAACTGTAATTTTGGCAAGTCGGTTAGGACATCTACTTTGTGCATGACACAAGTAATTCTTCCAACAATTGTTTACAGACAGACTATTTCACTATATAATTCAGTCAGGAAGTTAAAGCTTGGTGGCAAATGGGTCTTCCAAATTGACAATGACCCCAAGCATACTTCCAAAGTTGTGGCAAAATGGCTTAAGGACAACAAAGTCAAGGTATTGGAGTGGCCATCACAAAGCCCTGACCTCAATCCTATAGAAAATGTGTGGGCAGAACTGAAAAAAGCGTGTGAGCAAGGAGGCCTACAAACCTGACTTAGTTACACCAGCTCGGAGGAATGGGCCAAAATTCACCAACTTATTGTGGGAAGCTTGTGGAAGGCTACCCGAACCATTTGACCCAAGTTAAACAATTTTAAAGGCAGTGCTACCAAATACGAATTGAGTGTATGTAAACTTCTGACCCACTGGGAATATGATGAAGGAAATAAAAGCTGAAATCATTCACTCTACTATTATTCTGACATTTCACATTCTTAAAATAGTGGTGATCCTAACTGACCTAAAACAGGGAGATTTTTATTGGAATTAAATGTCAGGAATTGTGAAACTGAGTTTTAAATGCATTTGGCTAAGGTGTAAAACTTGACTTCAACTGTATTTATGACGTGTTACAGTTGACTGCTTTGGTGTTCTCATCTTGGCTCATTACCTCAATTTGATGCATCCATAAATCTAAGTATAACTCACAACAGAGTGGCCTATTGATCTCTAAAGACTTCTCCCTGCTCCCTCCAGTCTGGTTACCTGAGGAACGTGACATGGACGCTGTCCAACCTGTGTCGGAACAAGAACCCTGCCCCGCCATTGGCGGCCGTGCAGCTACTGCTGCCCACGCTGGTGCGCCTGCTCCACCACGACGACAAGGAGGTGCTGGCCGACACCTGCTGGGCCGTGTCCTACCTGACAGACGGCCCTAACGAGCGCATCGAGGTGGTAGTGCAGTCCGGCCTGGTGCCCCGCCTCGTCCAGCTGCTCGGCTCCGGGGAGCTCACCATCGTGGTACGTCCCTTTGACGCAGTTACTAGGCTTTCCATTTTTGATTGTCCCTGTACAGTGGTCTGCCTTGTGGTTCCTAGAGACGGCTGGACCGTGCTGATCTGTGGGTTTTGATTGACTGGCAAATATTAATCTCTGTGATTTATGCGTGGGAGCTACCACTCCAAGTAGCTTCTATAGCCCGGTTGTTGAGACATTCCAAGTTACTGAGGAAAGCCTGTCACACACATCAGTCAATTGTGTAGCTTGCATCCAAATCCTAATTCCCCCCCCCCCCCCTCCTTTATTTTTGCCATTTTCCCAGACTCCCTCTCTGCGGTCGCTGGGTAACATTGTGACTGGCACAGATGAGCAGACGCAGTGTGTGTTGAACTCCGGTGCTCTGGCAATGTTCCCCGCGCTTCTCCGCCACCACAAGTCCAACATCCAGAAGGAGGCGGCCTGGACCCTGTCCAACGTCACGGCTGGCAAGGACACCCAGATCCAGGAAGTCGTCAATGCCGGCCTCGTGCCACTGCTGGTGGACATCCTCAAAAAGGTATGACAAGGGTTCATAGGTTGTTCATTAGGGGGCAAACCATTAAGGGGCTTGTATGCATCAAGGGCTGATGGACTAGGTTAATTTGTCCTTTTAGGACCTGATCCTAGACGATTGCTACATGCAGCCCCAGATTTTACCTCCCCGTTTGACTGTTCGGTTTCATTCCTGGTTTATCTGTTGTGCTGCTCCACAAACATCAGCACTCCTTGTCTGAGGGTGCCGACAGCAGAAATGAAAGCTGTGAATGAGTCTATATATGGAAGGGAGCCCTGCCCATAGAGAATGATAGAGGCTTCTAGTGGCCAAAATGCTTTGTTAGCATGGGCAGCGCTGTTGAGGGCTTCCACAATTTGAATATACTCGACTGGGTGGAATTTCATTGGCTGATCCCTCCTGGTTACCCTGTTGGTGTCATGTCCAACTGGGTCATCAGGAATGATCAACCAATCATGAAGGAAATGTACTACTCTGGTGGATATTGCCTCGATGGCCATGCTGTCATAGACACTATAATGGCACAAATACAAAGATGAGTCCTCTTGCTATCTCTATGAACCTGCCTCATGTCTCTTTCTTCAACCAGGGAGACTACAAGACCCAGAAGGAGGCCGTGTGGGCTATCACCAACTACACCAGCGGAGGAACGGTGGAGCAGGTGATACACTTGGTACAGGCCAACGTGCTGGAGCCCCTGCTCAACCTGCTCTCTGCCAAGGACAGCAAGACCATCCTGGTCATTCTGGATGCCATAACCAACATCTTCCTGGTAAGTCCATTTCTGGTATGTAAGAAGAACCAATGGGTAGCGCTTTTAAGTCTCATGACACAAACAGAATGAAGGTCCCTATTACAACCCGGAATTCTATCAGTAACACATTATGGCTAATGAGTACCCTGTAACACTGACAGTTTGCCTAGTGGTTCCTAGAGACAGCTGGACCGTGCTGATCTGTGGGTTTTGATTGACTGGCAAATATTAATCTCTGCGATTTATGCATGGGAGCTACCACTCCAAGTATCTCCCATAGCCCGGTTGTTGAGACATTCATGTTTTAGCATTGATCTGCTATTTTAAAATTTGACTATGTTATGTTTATTGGTTTAAAATTAGAAAATGGATTAGTGTGTAGAAGCCCATACTAAACGACTCGTGCTCTCAGGCAGGAGAGAAGATCGGCGAGGTGGAGAAGCTGTGCTTGATGATCGAGGAGTGTGGCGGCCTGGACAGGATCGAGGCTCTGCAGTCCCACGAGAACGAGATGGTCTACAAGGCATCTCTCAACCTCATTGAGAAGTACTTCTCTGGCGAGGTGAGACCTTTACCAAGCAATGACTAAGTCCAAATACACTTATGTCATCTTTAGCTCGTCTCCTTCAGGTCCATTCATGGGTGATGCGGCTGATTGTTATCAAAAGGAGACATTGAACATGAGCTGGGTTTTATTCCCCAAGTTGATCTTTTCACATCTGACCTTGTTCACTTTATTGTGACTCTAAAAGGCTACATGTGTTATTGGTATGGTGCAGCAGATTGGTAGAGAACAGCTTTGTTGAGTGAAACGCGGCCATGGTAAAAGAGTGGATGATGTTGCAATTCAAACTAATTGTTCTGGTGACACCACCTGTCTTGCTTTCAGGATGAGGAGGACCAGTCTGCTCCAGAAATCACAACTGACGGCTACGCCTTCCAGATCCCTGAGAACCAAAGCACTTTCAACTTTTAAATGTCCTTGTTTCCTGTGTCTTTTTCTGTGTACTGTTGTCCCTCCCAACTTCACAAGTGTACAGACATTTATTTGTTCAATTACAACCTGTAAATAAACTTTATTACGATATGTGCTGTCAAATTGGTGGGTTTTTGGTAAGCTTGATGCTTCCAGGACATTTATTTATTTAAATTGGGGTTCCGGTAGTCTACACCACACTAAAGTATTTTCTACATATGTGCATATTGTACGCGGCAGTGCCCAGCATTCTAAACATGGATAAAACATTCAATTGTTTATTCCCAGGCTAAATGGTCTAGCACAAACAGCTGTTGGGGGGGTTGAACACCAGGCAGAGCCATGATTGGCTGATACAGTATGATGAGTTAAGTCTCATGTAGGATTACGTTAAGACTTTAACCTCCTGTCATTCTTCAGAGTACATGCTACTATTATTGATACCCTTGGGAGGACCCACAGCCTGTTCCCCCGCTGGTGAAGGGGGGGTATATCCCTATTGGTAAAGGCTTGCTTAAATGAAATATCAATGCAGTTTACATCTAAACATCCTCTATAAAATGCTCACCATTCAAATACGATGACAATCAGTTTTATTTTTTAATCAAAGATTGCCTCCAGCTCCTATCCACCAATCTATTTGACAATCAATCTCCGACCATATCACTCAACCGTTGCCAAAACAATTTGGTGTGCAAAATGGGCAAAGTTTGTGTATTATTCCACTGTTTCTGGACAGGGTATGACAAACGGCAATCTTACAGATTTGTTGGTGTCAACCTAGAGGTGGTCCTTATGCCTGGAACCAAGCTTTTCTGACGGTCTTGGACCTCACAACCAGGTGCTCCACTGTTGGTTTGTTCTGGATCACAGGACTTTGAGCTGGTCCGTTGGGTACCACAGGACGTTCAGTCTTGGGGCTGATCTTCCGTTCCGGTCCCAGTGTGTTCAAATATCTGCTGCGTGGATCTGTGACAAGTGAAGGACAGAACACCAGTGCAAGTCTCACTCATTTGTTAGTTACTCTCACCTTTCACACCTGCCAGGCCTCTAGACTCACTGCTGTTAAAAGAGATTATTTACCTCTTCCATGTGTGTTGAAGCCTGTTGGGTCAGGTGGGTGGTGACCACAGCGATATCTTGGCCTTATGAAGGGTGGAGTGATGATTTTGGTGGAGGATAGGTCCGTAATAAACCAAGCAACCAAAATATGACACTGTTTCAAGAGTAACTTGAGGATATACTTGTGTAAAGGTACAAGAATGAGCTTAAAGGCCAAGTGCAGTCAAAAACATGATCATCCTGTATTTTATATATATTTCCACACTATTTTGGAATAATACTGTGAAATTGTGAAAACGATGATGCCATTTTAATGTAAGAGCTGTTTGAAAAGACTGCCTGAAATGTCAGCCTGTTATTGATGGGATGGAGCTTTGGGCTGCCAGAAAACTGCTCAACAGACCAATAAGAGAGTTCCAAACCTCTGCTAATACCACTCCCAGCAAATTCTTTCTAGAGAAATTGCTCTTTCCTAAGAACGATTTTGTTTGTTTCTGCCCATTTTAATTGAAAACAACCACAGTAATGTTACCCAGAAATGATTTGATATTGAGATTAAAAACGGCTGCATTGGTACTTTCAGTAAATTGCTCATTCTTAGTAAGATGTGCTCCATTGGAAATAAATGTATACTGTATATTGTATACCAATGTAAGGTGTACATGTTCAGTATGTACTCAATTCAAAACTCTCCAGCACGCTCCAGCAGCGAAACAACTTACCCTTCCCGTGCCTCAGCGGTCTTGGTCACATCTGTCCATAGACTCGCTGAGGCACTGTTCCAGCAGGTCTTCCGGCACTATGGCCTTCCGCAGGACATCATTTCTTAACACAGCCCCAAATTCAAGTCCCATGTTTGGAAAGCCTTCATATAGAAGCTTTCTGTAGGATACAATACATATTGTGTCTACCACGAGTTGGCGGTCCCATTCCAATGGATAAACTAGCATATTGTCCGCCTCACTTTTGGGTACTGGCCTCAGTCTAACGGGCAGGTGGAGAGGATGAACCAGGAGCTGGGGAGATTCCTGAGGGAGTCACTGCCAGGACATGCAGGGGGAGTGGGCCCGATTCCTTCCTTTGGCAGAATACGCCCAGAATTCATTGCGACACTCCTCCACTGGGCTGACTCCTTTCCAGTATGTTCTGGGTTATGTTATCAGCCAGCCCTGGCTCCGTGCACTCCGCACCAGACCGAAGTTCCTGCGGTGGATAAGTGGTTCAGGTGTGCAGAAGAGTTATGGAACGATGCCCACATGAGGCTCCTACCTAGACATACTGGTACCGCAGCTCCTACCTGGACATACTGGTACCGCAGCTCCTACCTGGACATACTGGTACCGCAGCTCCTACCTGGACATACTGGTACCGCAGCTCCTACCTGGACATACTGCTACCGCAGCTCCTACCTGGACATACTGGTACCGCAGCTCCTACCTGGACATACTGGTACCGCAGCTCCTACCTGGACATACTGGTACCACAGCTCCTACCTGGACATACTGGTACCGCAGCTCCTACCTGGACATACTGGTACCGCAGCTCCTACCTGGACATACTGGTACCACAGCTCCTACCTGGACATACTGGTACCGCAGCTCCTACCTGGACATACTGGTACCACAGCTCCTACCTGGACATACTGGTACCACAGCTCCTACCTGGACATACTGGTACCACAGCTCCTACCTGGACATACTGGTACCACAGCTCCTACCTGGACATACTGGTACCACAGCTCCTACCTGGACATACTGGTACCGCAGCTCCTACCTGGACATACTGGTACCACAGCTCCTACCTGGACATACTGGTACCGCAGCTCCTACCTGGACATACTGGTACCGCAGCTCCTACCTGGACATACTGGTACCACAGCTCCTACCTGGACATACTGGTACCACAGCTCCTACCTGGACATACTGGTACCACAGCTCCTACCTGGACATACTGGTACCGCAGCTCCTACCTGGACATACTGGTACCACAGCTCCTACCTGGACATACTGGTACCGCAGCTCCTACCTGGACATACTGGTACCGCAGCTCCTACCTGGACATACTGGTACCGCAGCTCCTACCTGGACATACTGGTACCGCAGCTCCTACCTGGACATACTGGTACCGCAGCTCCTACCTGGACACACTGGTACCGCAGCTCCTACCTGGACATACTGGTACCGCAGCTCCTACCTGGACATACTGGTACCGCAGCTCCTACCTGGACATACTGGTACCGCAGCTCCTACCTGGACATACTGGTACCACAGCTCCTACCTGGACATACTGGTACCACAGCTCCTACCTGGACATACTGGTACCGCAGCTCCTACCTGGACATACTGGTACCGCAGCTCCTACCTGGACATACTGGTACCACAGCTCCTACCTGGACATACTGGTACCACAGCTCCTACCTGGACATACTGGTACCACAGCTCCTACCTGGACATACTGGTACCGCAGCTCCTACCTGGACATACTGGTACCACAGCTCCTACCTGGACATACTGGTACCACAGCTCCTACCTGGACATACTGGTACCACAGCTCCTACCTGGACATACTGGTACCACAGCTCCTACCTGGACATACTGGTACCGCAGCTCCTACCTGGACATACTGGTACCACAGCTCCTACCTGGACATACTGGTACCGCAGCTCCTACCTGGACATACTGGTACCACAGCTCCTACCTGGACATACTGGTACCACAGCTCCTACCTGGACATACTGGTACCACAGCTCCTACCTGGACATACTGGTACCACAGCTCCTACCTGGACATACTGGTACCACAGCTCCTACCTGGACATACTGGTACCACAGCTCCTACCTGGACATACTGGTACCGCAGCTCCTACCTGGACATACTGGTACCGCAGCTCCTACCTGGACATACTGGTACCACAGCTCCTACCTGGACATACTGGTACCGCAGCTCCTACCTGGACATACTGGTACCACAGCTCCTACCTGGACATACTGGTACCTCAGCTCCTACCTGGACATACTGGTACCGCAGCTCCTACCTGGACATACTGGTACCACAGCTCCTACCTGGACATCCTGGTACCGCAGCTCCTACCTGGACATCCTGGTACCGCAGCTCCTACCTGGACATACTGGTACCACAGCTCCTACCTGGACATACTGGTACCGCAGCTCCTACCTGGACATACTGGTACCGCAGCTCCTACCTGGACATACTGGTACCACAGCTCCTACCTGGACATACTGGTACCGCAGCTCCTACCTGGACATACTGGTACCGCAGCTCCTACCTGGACATACTGGTACCGCAGCTCCTACCTGGACATACTGGTACCACAGCTCCTACCTGGACATACTGGTACCACAGCTCCTACCTGGACATACTGGTACCGCAGCTCCTACCTGGACATACTGGTACCACAGCTCCTACCTGGACATACTGGTACCGCAGCTCCTACCTGGACATACTGGTACCACAGCTCCTACCTGGACATACTGGTACCACAGCTCCTACCTGGACATACTGGTACCACAGCTCCTACCTGGACATACTGGTACCACAGCTCCTTCACTCTGTTACTATTCCTCTCAAATTGAACCTTGTAGAGTTGTTTCATAGTCATTTGCTTTCTTTTCAAAACTTTTCTCTATAGTGGAAATGCTGACAGAATTTATATTTGTTAAGATATTTTTGTCATTTATGATTGCACTTTGGATCTCTCTTTGTGTCATGGAATTGTTGGCTATGACCATGTTGCAAATTTCTTGTTCTGGCTGATGGCTGAATACTGCTGCTCTGCCACCAGCATGAGGTCCTTGTGCAGTCCTATATATGACATGTAGAATTCACAAATAGATCATGTTACAGATAGTATATTGTATTCAAATTGTGTTGTATTACTGTATATTCCTCATACATATCTTACGGTACATTGTGATTTCAGACTTGCATTTACCTTTACAATAGTTGCTGTATTGTTGTGAATGAAATGCTATAACAAAAGTAAATAACAAGTACATATTTACCTGTTTTCCCTACAGAATGTTTGCACAATTGATGACACTGTTTACATTACTCTCCGACCAGCCTCTTCCATTGTAAGACCGTGGTTTATGACACGGTCCACAATTGTGGCTCTGATTTCTTCAGGGACTCTTATTCTTTGCCTTCTACCTCTTCCTCTATTATGTCTTCCCCTAACACCACCACAACGCATTCTTACACATCTTCATCTTTCTCTTCCACGAGCATGTAGCTGTTGTTCAGGGTTGTGATGTTCCCCCATGTCAACAGTAAAGAGGCGTATCCGGAATACTGGCCTTCTAGGCAGAGTTGCAGAGATAAAGCCATATCTCAGACTGGCCAATAAAAATAAAATATTAAGATGGGCAAAAGAACACAGACACTGGACAGAGGAACTCTGCCTAAAACGCCAGCATCCCGGAGTCGCCTCTTCACTGCTGACGTTGAGGCTGGAGTTTTGCGGGTACTATTTAATGAAGCTGCCAGTGGAGGACTTGTGAGGCGTCTGTTTCTCAAACTAGACACTGATGTACTTGTCCGCTTGCTCAGTTGTGCACCCACTGCTTTCTATTCTGGTTAGAGCCAGTTTGCGCTGTTCTGTGAAGGGAGTAGTACACAGCGTTGTACGAGATCTTCAGTTTCTTGGCAATTTCTCTTATTTAATAGCCTTCATTTCACAGAACAAGAATAGACTGACGAGTTTCAGAAGAAAGTTCTTTATTTCTGGCCATTTTGAGCCGGTAATCGAACCCACAAATGCTGATGCTCCAGATACTCAACTAGTCTAAAGAAGGCCAGATGTATTGCTTCTTTAATCAGAAAAACAGTTTTCAGCTCTGCTAACATAATTGCAAAAGGGTTTTCTAATGATCAATTATCCTTTTAAAATGATCAACTTGAATTAGCTAACACAACGTGCCATTGGAACACAGGAGTGATGGTTGCTGATAATGGGCCTTTGTACGCCTATGTAGATATTCCATTAAAAAAAACCATCAGTTTCCAGCTACAATAGTCATTTACAACATTAACAATGTCTACACTGTATTTCTGATCAATTTGATGCTATTTTAATGGACAAAAAATGTGCTTGTCTTTCAAAAACAAGGACATTTCCAAGTGACCCCAAAACACGTGCAATTTGCTTAAATGAATAAGGAATTAAAATCTGGTGTGAACAAGAAACTAATTGTTCAGAGATTTGAACTTATGGTTTGGAAAAAAATGATTCTCATTGGAGAATTGAGCCAAAGCGATTGAGAAAAACGGTAAACTAATACCATACAGCTCAGACACCCATGCATACCCCACAAGACATACCACCAAAGGTCTCGTCACAATCACCAAATCCAGAACAGACTATGGGAGGCGCACAGTACTACATAAAGCCATGACTACATGGAACTCTATTCTGCATCAGGTAAGTGATGCAAGCAGTAGAATCTGATTTAAAAAACGGATAAAAATACATCTTATGGAACATGGTGACTGTGAAGAGAGACACACACACAGGCACAGACACATACACATGATAAGACACGCACTCTACACACACGTACACATGGATGTTGTACTGTAAATATGTGATAGTGGAGTAGTGGCCTGAGTGAACACACTAAATGTATTGGGTAAAGTGTTGTGAAATGTAATGTCATGTAATATTTTAAACTGTATATAACTGTCTTAATGTTGCTGGACCCCAGGAAGAATGGGGATCCTTAATATATACAAATATTGTCCTACTAAAAGGTGAATTTGTCTTCCTGTGTCTAGTGGAACATCACCTATGTTTTTCACCAACTGTCCCTGGGACATCAACATAGTCAAAATATAAAACCCTGTTGTTTTTAACAATTCTGCTAAGATCTTCAAAAGGTTGGTGCTTGCTGTACATAGCCCATCTATAATTTAGCCTAAACAACTACCTCTTCCCCTACTGTATTTATTTATTTATTTAGCTCCTTTGCACCCCATTATTTATATTTATACTTTACACTTTCTTCCACTACAAATCTACCATTCCAGTGTTTTACTTGCTATATTGTATTTACTTTGCCACCATGGCCTTTTTTGCCTTTACCTCCCTTATCTCACCTCATTTGCTCACATTGTATATAGACCTATTTTTCTACTGTATTATTGACTGTATGTTTGTTTTACTCCATGTGTAACTGTGTTGTTGTATGTGACGAACTGCTTTGGTTTATCTTGGCCAGGTTGCAATTGTAAATGAGAACTTGTTCTCAACTTGCCTACCTGGTTAAATAAAGGTGAAATAAATAAATAAATAAAAATCAGCTCAGTGTTCCACATAATGTAAACATGTAAAGAGTTTACCTTCAACTTATTTAAAGAAAAGAACCTTCAGTCATTACTCATCTTCCGTATCTACAGGGGGAAATGGGGGCTCATCCACAGTTGGCAGTTTCATCATCCTCTGGAGGAACAGAAAACATAATAGCTGCTGAAATCTTACCAGCCAGAGAGGCGCAGATCGCATTATAGATTGTTAATAACATTTCACAGGGAAGAGAAAGTGAACACATGTTAAAACAGTTTCACACCAACATGGCTAAGAATGAGACTGTAGCTTGAGCTAACCTTTCCCCAATCTAGTGTCTCTCCTAACATGTTTAGGGCACAGCTCTGTCTCTAGAAGCCTTGCCTTTCAAATCATAATTATAACTATTGATAAATTATCTAACCCAAACTTAGAGTGACAGTCCTTAGTGCTTCACGTTGGTTCTATCACTTTAATTTAAGACCCTAACTTTTCTCATCACCTGTTGTAATGACAGGTGATGAGATGCATTCTTAGTCTAAATTACTATACATTTTGCAGTGTGCAGACCTTCACAATCAACCTGATACCCTAAATAAACAATTTTAGATAAGCCTAAATCAATTACGGCATGGTTGACCACCCTTTCACGGCACTCATTCTTTCTTTCCTGGTGTTTCCTCATGTTCTTCTTCAGATAGTGTTTCAGTTTGTCCTTTTAATGGCACATGTTCAAAGTGGATGGCCCTTGATAATGTCTCTCACCTGAGCCGCCACTGTCCTTTACAGTCCATTATGTCTTGTCCATTTTCCTACAAGTATACCAGCAGCATGAGAAAAGTTTGGACTGGATCCCTCTCCAAATGGACCCATGTCACACTCCTGAGAGAAAAAGCATGAGAGAAAAGGCAGTTGATAGCTTTTGGATGCTGTGTACAGGTTGCCGGCTCGGACTCAGGTCTCATAGTAGAAGTGGTGCTGGACCATACTGAACGCCATTTTCGCAATTTTCAGACGTTTTAGAGGGGGTGCTGAGGTTTACACTGTTCTGTTCTCAGCCGAATTATCTTCCATGCACCTAGATACCATCTATGGTCACCTTCGCCATAACCTCGAGAGAGGACAGACCAGAACAACAGTTTAGTTTAGAGCATTTGTAATTCAGGAAATCCAGACTTCTTAGACAAAAAAGGGCCCCAGGGGACTGGTAATTCCCCCTTTGGACACGACTCACATCGTGATTGTAACGGTCGTCGTAGGAAGTGGACCAAGGCGCAGCGGGTTGAGTGCTCATTATGACTTTATTAGAACACTTACTAAACAAATCAAGAAAAACGAACTGATGACAAACAGTAATGCAGGCTACACACAGCTGTGCACAAACAACCTCCCACAATTCCCATAACAAACACACCCCTATACATAGGACCTTCAATCAGAGGCAACGAGGAATAGCTGCCTCCAATTGAAGGCCCAATCCCAATTAACTAAACATAGAAATAGATAGAGTAGACTGAACATAGACATACACTAACATAGAACATAGACCAAAACCCCGGAAACTCTAAACAAACACCCCTCTACATAAACACACACCCCGAACCACATAAAACAAATACCCCCCTGCCACGTCCTGACCAAACTACAATAACAAATTACCCCTTTACTGGTCAGTATGTGACAGTGATTCATGCATCCCCCCCAAAAAACAACACTGCCTGTTAAATCAAAAATAAACAAATTAGAATAAATCAAATCGAATTATCTCTTGATAACTTCATAAGGAAATAATTGTATACACTACCGTTCAAAAGTTTGGGGTCACTTGGAAATGTCCTTGTTTTTGAAAGAAAAGCACATTTTGTTGTCCATTTAAAATAACATCAAATTGATCAGAAATATAGTGTAGACATTGTTAATGTTGTAAATGACTATTGTAGCTGGAAATGGCAGATCTTTTATGAAATATCTACATAGATGTACAGAGGCCCATTAAAAGCAACCATCATTCCTGTGTTCCAATGGCACATTGTGTTAGCTAATCCAAGTTTATCATTTTAAAAGGCTAATTGATCATTAGAAAACCCTTTTGCAATTATGTTAGCAGAGCTGAAAACTGTTTTTCTGATTAAAGAAGCAATAAAACTGGCCTTCTTTAGACTAGTTGAGTATCTGGAGCATCAGCATTTGTGGGTTCGATTACAGGCTCAAAATGGCAAGAAACAAAGAACTTTCTTCTCAAACTCATCAGTCTATTCTTGTTCTGAGAAATGAAAGCTATTCCATATGACAAATTGACAAAAACAAGAAGATCTCGTACAACGCTGTGTACTACTCCCTTCACAGAACAGCACAAACTGTCTCTAACCAGAATAGAAAGGAGTGGGAGGCCCAGGTGCACAACTGAGCAAGAGTGTCTAGTTTGAGAAACAGACGCCTCACAAGTCCTCAACTGGCAGCTTCATTAAATAGTACCCGCAAAACACCAGTCTCAACGTCAACAGCGAAGAGGCGACTCTGGGATGCTGGCCTTTTCTAATGATCAATGAGCCTTTTAAAATGATAAACTTGGATTAGCTAACACAATGTGCCATTGGAACACAGGAGTGATGGTTGCTGATAATGGGCCTCTGTACGACGATGTAGATATTCCAATAAAAATCTGCAATTTCTAGCTACAATAGTCATTTACAACATTAACAATGTCTACACTGTATTTCTGATCAATTTGATGTTATTTTAATGGACAAAAAATGTGTTTTTCTTTCAAAAACAAGTACATTTCCAAGTGACCCCAAACTTTTGAACGGTAGTGTACAATCATGTACAAACTGTCCAAAATTTCCCCACTGTGTCTCTTACAGCCTGTTTGAGTTCAGTGTGTACTGGCGGCTATTAATTGTTCCACAGGAAGGTTATCTCTAATCACAAACAACAGATGACTTAAACACGAGAGCAGTGGACCAGGCCTTGAAGAGTGAGCAGCCTCTAATTTAAAATTAGTCCCAATGCTCAATCCCTCTGTTTTACTCCTTCAAATTACTAAAATATTGCATTATTGGATTGCTATCTGAAAGCCAATCATCATTCACTTTGTTACTTTCACTAGTCTCCATCAACTAAAACCCTTCTACTCTTTCCAGTAGAAAAAATCGGTACCTGAGAATTGGTTTAGAACGTCACAATTTGGGATATCAACGAAAACTCCATCGGGAGTACAATAAATTGTAGCCTTTTAAGTTTAGTTAACAGAAAATCATGTTCAACATTCATTAGTTCTATTTAACAGGGTATGGGCTTATTTCAAAATGCATTACCAGGGTGGAGGAAATCTTCTAAGCGTTCATTAGTTCTATTGGTTAGGGGAAAGTCAAGTCCCGTACAATGCTTTAACCTTATCCATAAAAGGACCACTCTGAACATTCCTCAGAATACTTTTTTCACCACTTACATACGTCTACATGTGGGTGTGCTAGTTGTATAATATTATTTTTATTTTCTTACTTCCTCAGTTCATCATAATAACCCTTGTACATTTGTGTTACATCACAAATTCCTCCTCTAGACTAGTGTTCTTGTAACGCCCTGGCCATAGAGAGGGGTTTTTTGTTCTTTATTTTGGTTAGGCCAGGGTGTTACATTGGGTGGGCGTTCTATGTTCTTTTCTCTATGTTTTTGTATTTCTTTGTTTTGGGCCGTGTGTGTGGCTCCCAATCAGGCACAGCTGAAGCTCGTTGTTGCTGATTGGGAGTCACACATAAGGAGCATGTTTTTCCTTTGGGTTTTGTGGGTAATTGTTTTTGTTAGTGTTTGCACCTGACAGGACTGTTTGGCTGTCAGTTATCTCGTTTTGTATAGTGTTCTCTCTGCTATTAAATATTCTATGATGAACACTGACTCCGCTGCACCTTGGTCCACTCTCTCTCACGACAGCCCTTACAGTTCTATTCATACAGGGGTTTAGATATTTACACTAGCTCTGTTTAACAGCATATTCGGAAATAGTTCTCTTTTTTTATATCTCCATACATAATAACGTTATACATGAAACATGATGAGACATGTTATCCTCATATAATTTAAAGTCATGTTACCCTCGTTACTAATGAGACATGTTATCCTCATTTTTAACGAGACGTTATCCTCTGAGACATGTTACGTATCTGATTTGAGACTTGTTATACTCTACCTGTAGATCCAATGGCGGTGTTGGACAGACCCCTAGATAACGTTACAGATCAGATCACACAGAACTGGAAAAGTCAGCTCACAGAACTGGAAAACTAACAACAATTGGTAGTTACAGTCTTGTCTTGTCTCATCGCTGCAACTCCCGTACAGACTCGGGAGAGGCGTAGGTTGAGAGCCTTGCGTCCTCCGAAACACAACCCAATCAAGCCGCACTGCTTCTTGACACAATGCCCACTTAACCCAGAAGCCAGCCGCACCAATGTGTCGGAGGAAACACTGTGCACCAGGTGACCATGTCAGTGTGCACTGTGCCCGGCCCACCAAAGGAGTCGCTAGTGCGCGATGGGACAAGGACATCCCTGCCAGCCAAACCCTCCCCTAACCCAGGCCAATTGTGCGCCACCCCATGGGTCTCCTGATCGCGGCTGGCTGCGACAGAGCCTGGACTCTAACCCAAAATCTCTCGAGGCACAGCTAGCACTGCGATGCAGTGCCTTAGACCACTGCGCCACTCGGGAGGCGCAATCAACTCTTGTTATCCAAATACCAATCTTTCAGCTTAACATCCCATATCTCACAGTCACACAACTTTCACATCCACATTCACTTAGTACTATTCCCAAACACACTCCGTAATCGGTTCTCTTGCTGCTACTCACTATACATATAAATAACACCACGTACTCAAAAATACCTTGTTATTTTTTTGTGGCTGCAGACCACAAAGACATTTGTAAATGCCTAAAGACAGGTGTCAGTGGGGCTTTCCATGGTACCTTTACGCCCTTGCTCTAGTCTTCTCTTAAAACTACTATTGAATAGTCTTCTCTCTTTAAGACTATGGGTACCTTTTTATGCGTTACTCGCCTTGATTTTCTTTTTGATGATTTTTGTTTCTTTTTATACAGATTAATTTAAATTGACTTACTGAAATCAGTTACCGTCCCTCAATTGTTCGTGGATGATGTCTCTCCTCCTGGGCAGCTCACAGTAAGGGTCTGGGCGGGTCCTCGTCCGTTTTTGGTCGGACGGGAATTTCTCTCACTCTTCATAAAATGTACCACCGGTTTTCCTTGCAGACCCCCACTGGAAAGCTCCGCAGGCAGCATCAAACATGCCAAACTGTCGTGGAAATTCTTACACAGGGACACTCAAAGTCTATCTTAAATTAATCAATGTTAATTGTCAGCACACTGGAGAAGTTCCAACCAACTCAATGCACCATAGTACACATGTCAATCAGAAGCTCTGAATGGGCAATCCCAGTCTTATTTTTTATTTAACCATTATTTTACCAGGTAAGTTGACTGAGAACACATTCTCATTTACAGCAACAACTTGTATAATAGAGGAGAGGGATGAATGAGACAATTGTAAGCTGGAGATGATTAGGTGACTGTGATTGTATGAGGGACGGCTTGGGAATTTAGCCAGGGGATCGTTAATGACCACAGAGAGTCAGGACACCTGTTTAACATCCCAGCCAAAAGACAGCACCCTACACAGGGGAGTGTCAATCACTGCCCTGGGGCAGTGGGATATTATTGATTTTTTTAGACCTGTGGAAAGAGTGCCTCCTATTGGCCCTCCAACACCACTTCCAGCAGCATCTGGTCTCCCATCTAGGGACCAAACAGGACCAACCCTGCTTAGCTTCAGAAGCAAGCCAGCAGTGGGATGCAGGGTGGTATGCTGCTGGCTGTATATGACTATACACAGACATGTTATATTTGCATGATTTAGCATAATTAATTAATCATTACCGTTTTGTTTCATTCATGTGGCCAACCAATACTGGTTCATAACATGTGACTGACCAATACCTCACGAGGCTTCTTCTCTCTAAGCTGAGACCTTGAAACTGAGATATCTTTAGTTCGTTCTCAAAACAAGGTCTGGGCGTACTGCCAAATTGCAGCTACTGATAGAGAGGATTTGTACAGTCAGCCACGTGCATTAGTTAGTTAGTTATCAGAAAAGCACAAACATAAAAATTCCCTTACATGACTGAAGCAGGTTTTCCTCTTGGATTTTGCCTGTGCTTAGCTCCATCCCATTTCTTTTAATCCTGAAAAACTCCCCAGTCTTTGCCGATGTCAAGCGTACCCATACCACGATGCAGCCAACACCATGCTTGAAAATAGGGAGGCAGTTACTCAGTTATGTGTTGTGTTGGGTTTGCCCCAAACATAACGCTTTATATTCAGGACAAAAAGTTAATTTCTTTGCCAACGTTTTTTCAGTTTTATAGTACCTTATTGCAAACAGGACACATGTTTTGGAATATTTGTATTCTGTACAGGCATCCTTCTTTTCACTCTTTATTGTGGAGTAACTACAATGTTGTTGATCCATCCTCAGTTTTCTCCTATCACAGCCATTGAACTCTGTAGCTGTTTTAAAATCACCAATGGCCTCATGTTAACATCCCTGAGCAGTTTCCTTCCTGTCTTGCAGCTCAGTTCAGAAGGAAGAATGTATCTTTGTTGTATCTGGGTGGTTTAATTCATCATCCACAGAAT